>NC_050446.1:105288295-105495795 GCF_903995425.1 Onychomys torridus
CTTATGTTCTAGTGAGGGATGACAGGCGGTTGACGAGTAAGTAGATTTCAGATAGTAGCTATCAACAAACAGGTGGCCTCACAGGATGCTGGCCAGCTTAGAAGCCACTTACTTAAGTGCTGTTTGGTCTGAGACCTGGAAGGGGCACAGGACCACCTCTGGAAATGAAGGGGCAGAGAGTGTGTGACTGGCTAGGAGTAGGCAGTGAAGGCTTAGAGGAGGAAGTAACATTGAATTTGAGCCTTTGAGGATAAGTAGAATTTGCAGATGTGCAGCTGGGGAAAAGATTTCCAGTTAGAAAGAAAGATGCAGACAAAGTGGTGGAGGCCAAAAGATGGAGTTTTGCTGGTGCCCCTGTAAAGGGAGGTGTGAGGGAGAAGTTTGGAATGTTAAGTTATTGATTGATAATGTCAGATCTTCTAGGGGACTCAGAGAACAGTGACAAGAGAAGCTCTTCAGTTTTATGAATGGAGAAACCAAGTAACTTCGGGGTCAGTATTTTGTCAGCTGGTCTTACAGTTTAGACTATTGTGATTTATGAATCTTGTTAATCTGCACATATTAACAAGTAAGTGCTTCTGTTTTAGGCTGTGAGATCTAACAGTAAGCAAGACATCTAATGTTGTTCTTGTGGAACTTCTAGTTTGGGAATAAAAATACTGTAATGGAGCTAGAATGATGGCTCAGCAGTTAAGAGCACTTGTTGCTCTTGCAGAGGACCTGGGTTTGGTTCCCAGCACCCACACAGTGCTTCATGACCATTTGTAACTCTAGTTCCCGGGGAATCTGACCCCTTCTGACCTCCAAGTGCACCAGGCACACATGCAGGCAAAACACTTACACACAAAATAAAAATAATTCTTTTTTTCCCCACTGAGACAGGGTTTCTCTGTGTAGCCTTGCCTGTCCTGGAACTCTCTCTATAGACCAGGCTAGCCTCAAACTCTAGATCCACCTGCCTCTGCCTCCCGAGTGCTAGGATTAAAGACATGCACCACCACCGCCTGTCTGAAATAAATGATTCTTAAAAGTTCTTTAACTTTATTTTAAATCCAGTAATCAGTCTGTTGTAATTTTGCATGACTGTGGAGGTGAAACATAGCAACAGAAGCTAACTTGGTTCAAAGTGAGACTAAGATTCATCTTTCTGTTGAGATGTTCCTGAGGGCTGATGTTGAAGGGCCAAGATGGAGAATGAGTGGTATCATGACAGGTTGGAGAGAGACCAGAGTAGAGAGAGCAAGACTGGAGGGAGGGGTCTGTGCCATGCCAAGTAGAGGTAGGAAGTGAATTTAGAATTTTGAACATTCACTTAAGAGTGATGGAATGCAACAGGTCACTCTGTTTTCATTATAGACTTAGAGATTGGAGGCAGAACAGGAATAGTCTTGAAAGTCAGTTGACTTTGGATGGTTCCAAGATCAATGGATGGAGGGATCTTCAAATTCTGAAAATCTAGGATACTCTGGTAGACACAGAGTGGGATCGTCTGTATTATTGTTTAGAGTAGGTGGGTTTATGCTGGGCATTAGAAGTCATGGGCAGCAGATAGAGACTGTTGATGTAGGTCAGTGACAGTGGTAATGGAGGCATGGTAGATATTTGTGGTGTTGGGGAGAAAATGGTTAGATCTTTCAGACTGCTTTGTTCTTTGAAGAGAGAGTGATGGTGAGGGAAAAGTAGCTCTTATTTTGTGTGGTTGAGTGATATCATTTACATGACACAGGGACACAGGAAGGCTGAGGTAAGCTTAGTTTTATACACAGTTTGGGGTGCTTACAAGGCATGTGCCTGGCACATGTAAGTGTTGGGGTCATCTACATGTAAAAGGGATTGCCAGGGAGAGAAAAAGATCTGAATGTCTACATGACCAGGTCAGAGGAGAGCCTTTTAAACAGAGGGCAGGCACCCCTGCTAATGCCTCAATGCTCTAATATGTAAGTGACTGTTACAGACATTCCCTTTAAGCTTGTTCTGCTTGTCGTCAGTGCACTTCCCTGGGCAAACAATTATGACCGCCTCTGATAATACTATTATAGTAAATGGCTTCTGGAATGTTTAAAAGAACAAAAGGTCAGGAGTGGTGGCACGCACCTGTAATCCCAGAACTTGGGAGGTAGAAGCAGAAAGATCAAAAATTCAAAGTCAACCTGGGCGATCTGGGCTACATAGCAAGTTTGAGGCCAGTCTGGCCTTTATGAATCTGATTCAAAAAAAAAAAAAAAAAAAAGGTTAGAGAGTTGCCTCGGTGGTTGGAAGCCCTGGCCTGGCTGATGACCTGTTCTTACCTCTATAGGTCCTAGACAATACACATAAAATTAATCTAAAACTTTGAAAATATAGGTGTATGTGTGTACACATAAAATTAATCTAAAACTTTGAAAATATAGGTGTATGTGTGTTCTGACAGGGTATTCTGTCTCACATCTATAATCGCAGCTCTTGGGAAGCTAAGGCAGGAGGAAAAGTTCAAGGCCGGCTTCAGCTACATAGTAGTTCAAGAGTAATGTGGGCCTACTTGAGATTGTCGCAGGGGTTAAAAATAAATAAGGAAATACACAAAAGGAAGAGGAAGTTACAGTCTTTTAGTTGAATGATTTTTCTTTGAGGGTGAGGAAAGAGTTAAATGTTGCTTTGATTACAGTAATATGTATCCTGGTTTAACTTACCTCTTTTTCTTTTCTTTCTTTTTTAAAAATTAAACTGAGAGGCGTTGAGTGGACACATTTTTGACTTAGTTCTCATTTTCAATGTAGTACTGGGTCTTGAATCCAGAGCCTCATGTGTGGTAGGTAAACACTTTACCATGGAGCTACATTCCACTGCTACCATTCTGATTAGAATGGCATCAAGTCGCGGGGACTGTTTTAATGTCGTGTGCCGACGGACGTGTGTGTGTGTGTGTGTGTGTGTGTGTGTACACTCGAGTTGTATATACAGGAGAAGATTACTGTGTGGAGGTCAGAAGGTAACTTGGGTTCTGGGGATTGATCTCAAGTTGTCAGGCTTGTGTGTCAAGTACTTCTACTCACTGAACCATCTTGCTGGCCCAGGTTTTAAGACTTATTTGTGTAAGTCCTGTGTTAGAAGACTATGTAGGTCTTTTTTGTTACTTGAAAGAAATGTAGAATAATGAAGTGTCTAACACTGTCACTGAGTTCATAGTGTGTGCCTGATTTAGGCAAGGATGTAGCACTTTATACTCAGGAAACTCAGTGGCGGTATAAAATTTGAATTCTTTTATGTATTTAGTAAGTCACTTTTTTTCCTAAATGAAAGATGATTGATTATAGAGCATAAGCTAACAGTATTAGTTCAATAAAAATAACTATAGATGGGTAGTTATTAAGGTAATATACTTTTATTTTTATGTGAATCTTTATGATTCAGTGATCTTTTTTTTTTCTGTTTGTGACATTACTATTGAAAATTTTCTTGGGTGAATAAATATGCCTCTTAATTTAGAGGTTAAATATATTAAGTGTGTTTGTGAAATTAACATACATTTAATTCTTTAAGTTCCTTCTGTACAAAGCTTTTGGAAGATGAAAGAAAGTAACTTAGTGAGTTGGGGCCGTGTAACTGTCTGCATTAAAACATACCTTCTGAGAAAGAAAAATAATTTATTGGCATTTATTTTGTGTCAGTGTATACGCTAACAGTAGTGATTGTCACAGCAGCAGCTCCCTCATTTTCAATTATTTCTTCACATTTTCCCCCTCAGGCATTGTGCCTTTAAAATGCCTTTTAGAAATCACCCCTTTTAGTTCTTAGTATTCCCGCTTCATAGGTAGGTAAACTGAGCTTGAAGTGGGCTTTAAAAAAAAAGATTGCTTGTGTATTAGTGCAGGCTGTTTATGTACAGGTGCATATTCCTGTCTAGAGGTCAGAAGACAATTTTATGGAATTGGTTTTCTATCCACGTGGGGTCTGGAGGTCAAACTCAGGTTGGCAGGGTGGGTGGCAAGTGCCTTCCCTTTCTAAGCTATATCACCTACCCAGAAATGTTCTTGGGTTCTTGTTTGTTTTGTTTTTGCCTTTTTCCATGCTGGGGATGGAACTCAGGGCCTTTTACATGCCAGATGTGTGTTACCACTGAGCTACACCAAAGTACAAAGCTTGCGGGTTTATCAAATAACTTGCCCAAGGCCACAGAACTTGTGTGAAATTGGAATTTGAACTTAGGCCTTGAGTGATTCTGAAATCCTGCTGTCTGCGATACCATTTGGCTTTCATTTTTGTCTGAGTCCAGTTACCTTTTTGATCATTCTTTGGAAGGACTGTCTATCCCAGCAAACGCTTTGAAAAACAAAAGAAGCAAAACAGATCTTTATAATAGAAAAGATAGCATAAAAGCATCTTACTTGCTAGAAGTTGGCTGCTGGTCCAAGGACACAAATGCCCTTCTAACAAGAGAGAAAGAATTCTGAAAATAAATTTTGAAGAAAATAGCAAGTTTGGTGTTTTTTTGTAATACTTATTAGGTAACTCTTGGTATTAATCCAAAGCCCTAACTTTATGCTCATGAACCCAACTTAGTTTTTTAATCTGTCTTGTTTAATGCTATGTTTTCAGAGTTTGGAAGAGTGCTTGGGGCTGAGATTTTCCCGTACATGGCTTTATTTGTTGGGTGGGTCTGGTACTGGTCTGGTACAGCTTGACATGTCTAGGCTGGTCTCAAACTTACAGCCATCCTCATGGTTGACCTCGAAGGTGCTGAGAATGTAGGTGTGAGTTACCATGCCTAGCTTCTTTATAACATATTTCTTAGGATTCTAATAAAAGTCATTTTATCCATATGACTGATATGTATATCTTTGGTCTTCTGTTTCTCCTGAGCCTATCTTCTGTCATTTCCTGGCATCTTTATTGGGATGTTTTGCTGACAGCTTCTCCTGAGCTGAGCCTAACACCAAACTTCATATCCTCATTGAAAATAAAACTTTCTCTCTTCCTCCCTCCGTCCCTCCGTCCCTCCCTCCTTCCCCCTCCCTCCCTTTCAGTTTCAGGTCCTAGTTTAGCCAAGGAAAGCCCCAAACTTAGGAGGCTTGGGGCTCTTGACACCTGTCTAAAGTTTAATTAGTCTGCTCCTCCTGTCTGTCTGCTTCTAGAGAACCTGGCCCTTGACCTTACTGCTGACCTCTGTGCTGCAGCCTAAATAACTAGTCTCTCAGACCTGTGACCATCCCATGTGTCTCCTAGAAATCTAGAGATGTGTCATTGTTAGACTCTGAAAACTGTCTCCTTTTTGCAAGGTCTTGCTCTGTAGTCCAGGATAGTCCTGAATTCACTGTGACCCTACTGCCTCAGCTTCCCAAGTGTTAGGATTCTAGGCATGAGCCACCATGGCTGGCAGAAACATTCTTTTAAAGCCCTTCTTTTGGAAGTAAAGGCACTTGTAGCCAAGCCTGACAATCTGAATTTGATCCACAAGACCAAACAGTGGAAGGAGAGGACCAGTGCCGGAAAGTTTTTCTCACATAATGTGCCACACAGTGTGGCACACATGTGAGCCTCTTTCCCCAGAAAATGAATGAAAATTCACAAAAGAACCAAGCAAGACTTCTCTTATCTACAGAATGGCCTGGAGCATCAGGCTCCCATTCCTTTATATACTTCCCCTTTTCCAGTCAAATCTTTCTACTTTTTGTTTTGTGTTAGGTTTTTTGTTTTTGGTCTCTGCTGAATTCCATGTTTTGCCCTCCCTTTATAACCTCCCCTCCTCCAGTGAGTTAAACTCCTAACTCAATTTTCAATGGCTTTTCCAGGCTGTCTTTGAACTTTCTGTGTAGCCTAGGATGGTCTTAATCTGCTCGTCCTCCTGCCTGCACCTCCAAAGTACTGGGATTATAGGGCTATGCCAGACCTTATCTTCAGTTCCTTCAATTTTTTTTCTTTCTTTTTTTTTTTTCCCCCGAGACAGGGTTTCTCTGTGTAGCTTTGCGCCTTTCCTGGAACTCACTTGGTAGCCCAGGCTGGCCTCGAATTTACAGAGATCCACCTGGCTCTGCCTCCCGAGGTGCTGGGATTAAAGGCATGTGCTACCACCGCCCAGCAGTTCCTTCAGATTTTTTAAATTCTTTAATTTTTGAGACAGGGTATCACTTTATAGCCCTGGCTGGTCTGGAACTCACCGTGTAGACCAGGCTGGCTTTGATCACAGATTGTGCTGGGATTAAAGGTGTGTGCCACCATGACTGGTGTATCTTTGATTTTTTATAAAAGTAGTCATTACTTTCTTTTAAGATACACCATCAACCTGTTCAATTCATGGATTATCTTATGAATGATTATTATGTGCCCTACTGTGAGTATATGAGGGTGAGAATTAGGTCTTGCTTTCCCCTCAGAGAGCCCAGAATTCTAAGTGGGAGATAGCTGTGGGAATAGCCAGTTAGAACTTCAACACAGAAATAAATACAGGCAGTAAATGATGCTGGACTAGTTGTGTTAGAAAGACACAGTTTTTTCAGGGCTCTAAGAAGGCATCCCAGAGGAGAGGACCTTGGATAAATAAATCTAAGAGGTTGAGTGTGATAAGGCCCTCGGAGGAAGGAAGACATTACAGAAGGAATCAGCAGTTTTTGCATAGGCAAACCATGGATTATCATACTGAGTGCCTTGATTTCCTAGTATGTTATTGTACCACACTCTACTGGCTTATCACAACGGATTTCCTCATAGTTCTGTTACCTCATGTCTGAAATGAGGTAAAAATAGTGCACGCCTGCCTCTGAAGACTGGAGGGAATATGTTCCATGCCTTTGTCTTAGCTTCCTGAGTATCAGCAAACTTTGTCACTTCTTGGCAATCTACACGGTACTGTTATACAGAATCTCTTCCCTGTGGACATAGTCACATTGGTTGTACATATATGACCTTTTTCCTAATCTGAACGTATCTGCAAAATCCCAAAGGTCACATTCACAGTGACTAGGGTTAGGGCTTCAACAGATATGTTTGTAGGATACAGTGAACCCACAACAGTTAATGGAGCAGGAACATAAATGGATATTGTTGATGAAGCCAGTGTTTGCATGTGCTGAGGATAGGGAGTGGAGGTGTATTGGAAGGAAAGGAGACTGGAAGGTGACTGGATGGCTTTTTATTAACAGCCTACAGCTTCGGGTGTGTCCTTGACTGAGGATATACCCACCATCAAGGCACTTCAATTTTTGGCTGTAGTGACTGTTTGGAGACAGGCATGTGATTTAAGCTGTCTAATCAATGGGAATCTCAGTACTGGCTGGGGACTTCTCCTCTGTGGTATTTATGAAGGAGAGGCTTTGTCTTCTTTCTGTGGTGACCGGCTGTAGAATGTTACAGCTAATGTTGCTGTTTGGAGAGGAGTTCACCCCAGATGAGGTGAATTCCAGAAACGGGAGGATGGCCGAAGAGAAGGTGCCGACTTCCTGCATCTGTGCCAGGCCTTTCCGTCCAAGTTTGTGAGGTACCACAGGTTTTCTTTTTCTTCAGCCTTAAAGTTGATGTCTTGTCACTTACAATTGAAACTTTTTGCTATGGCAAGTTTCATCCGGAGGGAGGGCTAGCCAAGTAGGGTTACTCAGCTCTTGATACTGTAACACATTACCATAGACTACTTCTGTTAAAGGTCCCCAAGAAGGTCAAATAGTTTTATTTACCATAGTATAGAGGCATAACTATAAATATACAGAGGGAAATCAGTATATTTATGATCAAACAGTTTTTAATTAAATACAGAAGTGGTTGTGGTTGAACAGGAATTTTGCATTAATTTTTGTTTTAACATGAGCTTGTTTCCAGAAGTAAAATGAAGCTGCAGTTATACTTTGTGAAATGTTTGTATCTGAATATTTAGCAGCCATTGAGATGAAACTGGTTTCCCACTTAAATAGAACTTTACTATTTTATGTGATTTTTTTTTTTTTTTAAAGTTTAGTTTGACAAAAGTGACTTCTGTCTATGGCTTCTCTACTGTTCAGCATTTTTGCATTGTGACTTTCTTTTCTTTTCCCTTCCTTATACTTTCAAACTAGTCCTAAATGTATGGGAACATTGACTCAACATTTTCTAGCTTTTCTTCTTCTTAGGAGTGCTTTCTTATACTTTTTTTCCCCCTTATGTTATTTATGCCATATCTCTTTAATTACTTTTCTTCTTTTCCTTTTTCCTTTTCTCTATTCCTCTCTCCATTTTTTCTGAGACTTAAGAGTTGTGTAGCTCAGGCTGTCCATGAACTCTCATCTTTCTATGAGAGCCAGCTTTCTGAGGCCGGTGTTATAGGCATGTACCACCGTACTGGGGCATTAATGGCTTTTCTTTTATCACTTGAGATCATAGTTTGATTTTTTTTTTTTTTTTTTTTTTTTTTTTTTTTTTTTTAGCTGAGGATTGAACACAGGGCCTTGTGCTTGCTAGTCAAGCGCTCTACCACTGAGCTAAATCCCCAACCCCCATAGTTTGATTTTAACCTTTCAATTTTTAATTCAAATTTTCAGATTTTTTTTCTTTCCTTCAAGTTACATTTGAGTGAACATTAGGTCTGACTATATATCTGCATATTTACTTGTTTAAAATTCTTTAGTTTTTCATTTACAGAAATTAATTTTAGTCATGGCTGAATTGTGTATTGTATTTTATTTGAAATGAATAGCATATGGTAGTTATTAAGTGAATGAAATTTTGTTTCATATCTCTTGGTCTTTTTTTGTATTCTTTTTAAAGAAGATTTTATTTTTGGCAGTAGTTTACTCAGCCACAGCTTTTCTAAATTATCATCTTTTCTAGGCATGCTCTCCCTAAAAGATTGGGCTTGCCCACATTTTGGGTTTCCTTGCTCTTCCTTTAAAGCCACCCTCCCTCTTTCCTAACCATGTGTGTCCTGTTATCGCCCTCACCCACATTCATGCCGCCTTTTCTTCAGGGCTTTTCTCCTGCTCCTCCATTGTCTTTTTCTGGGTAGGTGCTGAGATTTATAGCTTGCCACTCTGAGTTTTTTTCTTTTAAACTCAAATAAAATAGTCCTGGAGCTTAAAATTTATTATTATTAATTATTAATTATTATTATTATTACTATTATGTGTGTAAGAGTTTGTGCACATATGCATGCACATATGCCTAAGGAAGTCAGAAGAGGTTAGATCCCTTAGAGCTGGAGTTGCAGATAGTTGTGAACTATCTGAGATGGGTGCTGGGATTCGAACTGTTGGCAAGAGCCATCTTGCAGTGCCATCTCTCCAGTCTCTGATTTGTAATCGTGTTTTGTATTTTTGTTGTTTTGAGGCAGGATCTTACTATGTAGTTCTGGCTGACCTGTATCTTGATATGTAGACCAGGCTGGACTTGAACTCACAGAAATATCCTGCCTCTGTCTTCTGAGTGCTAAGATTAAAGGTATGCAGCACCCCCAGTCATTCCCCACCCCCAAATGAAAAGGCCTCACTCTGTAGCTCAGCTGCTCTTGAACACTGTGCATAGCCTAGACCAGCCTGTACTACTGTGATAACAGGCATGCACCATAAATCTTGTAAAGATAATTTTTTAAAAAAAGATCATAATTGTGCTGGCTAGTTTTATGTCACCTTGACACAAACTAGAGTCATCTAAGAAGAGGAAACCTCAATTGAGAAAATGCTCCTAACGCTGGAGAGATAGCTCAGCCATTAAGGTTAGGCTCACAACCAAAAATAGAAAATGCTCTTGTCTTAGTTACTTTTCTGTTCCTGTGAAGAGACACCATGATTAGGGTAAAATAAAGCTTTTAAAAGAAAGTATCTAATTGGGGGCCTGCTTATAGTTTCAGGTGGTGAGTCCATGACTATCATGGCAGGAAGTGTGATGGCAAGCATGCACATAGGCTTGGCACTGGAGTAGTCTGAGAGCTTACATCTAATTCACAAGGAGGCAGAGGGAGAAAGACTGGGACTGGTGTGGGCTTTAAAACCTCACAGCTCACCCCCAGTGCCACACCTCCTTCAACAAGGCCACACCTCTAAATTCTTCCCAAACAGTTCCTCCCCACATCCCCCCACACCAGACAGGGTTTCTCTGTATAGTTTTGGTGCCTGTCCTGGATCTGGCTCTGTAGACCAGGCTGGCCTCAAATTTACAGAGATCCACCAGGCTCTCTCTGCCTTCTAAGTGCTGGGATTAAAGGCGTGTACCACCACCCAGCTGGGGGTCATTCTTTCTCAAACCATCCCAGTCCCCAGCCAGATAGCCTGTGGGCAAGCCTGTGGTGCATTTTCTCGACTGATGATTATTGTGGGAGAGCCCAGGTATCTGTGGATAGTGCCGCTCAGGGATTGATGGTCCTGGGTGCTAAAAGATCCAAGGCTCAGCAGGCCATGAGGAGCAAGCCAGCAAATAGCACTCCTTCATGGCCTATGTATTAATTCCTGCCTCCAGGTTCCTGCCCTGACTTCTCTTAGTGATGGAATGTGATGTGGAACTGTAAGCTTAAATAAACCTTTTTTTCCCCAAATTGCTTTTAGTCATGGTGTTTTATTACAGCAATCATGACCCTAAGATAATACTATAGAGTTTTTGTTTGTTTGTTTGTTTTTGTTTTTGATTTTGGTGGAGAGGGGTTCTGAAAATTTATCTAGGGCTTTGCACATGCTTAGACAAGTACTCTGTTATTGAGGTACATTCCCAGTCTACAATGTACATTTTAAAGCTTATAATGATATAAAAGAAAATTGATTTTTAGCCTTTAAAAAATGTTTTTCATGTTTAATATGCTTTCATTTATATAAAGAAAAACAAGATTTATAGTTAATTTAAAATGATATTTAAGATCAAATTTGGCCTATTGGCATAGGCTTATCTATAATCCCAGCTACTTGGGGCCTAAGGTAGAAATGTCACAAATTCAAGGGTTTCCTGTCTACCAAGTGAGTTCAAGGCAGGCCTAAGTGACTTCAAGAGGAGGGTGTAACTGTGTGGGCGCATGAGGTTCTCTCTCTCAAGCTTGAGGTAGAAAGGTGCTGGAGCTGGGGCTGGAGCTCAGGGGTCGTGTTGCCTGCATAGCATGTGCCCTCCCTGGGTTTGATCCCCTGTGCCACAAAGATTTTTTATATTAAATATATTAATATTTATAATATATTTAAAATACTATAATATTTATATTAATATAAAAATATTGAATTTAGCCCTGTCTCAAAAAACAAAAAAATGAATTTGACTCTGTTTCTTCTATTAAAAATATGCAATTTTCCTGTTGTAATTGTTTTTAAAATTATAGAATTTTTTTTGCTTTAACTTACATGGTTGTTTACAAGTATTTTTAAGCATTTTTTTTGCAGAACATCACATTTCCTATTTAGATTTTCCTCCCCTTTTTCCTATAAATGAAAAGACCAAGCCAGCTGTAATTGTCACTTTTTTACTGTAGCATTGTACGTGACTAAAGTCTAAGATCACAGCCATGAAATTGGCATAACACAGTGCATCAACTTTATTTACCCATTTAAAATATATTTATTTATTTTCACTTTATGATGTTCTCTTTGCATGTATGTGCACCATGTGCATGTGGTGCTGTTGGAAACTGGGAGAAAGTGTTAGATCCCTTGGAACAGTTGTGAGCTGCCATGTATGTGCTGCAAATCAATCTCAGGTCCTCTGGAAGAGCAGCTAGTGCTCTTAACCACCAAGCCATCTCTCCAGTCCCGTTTTTGTTTGTTTGTTTGTTTTTTAAATGACATTGTCTCATGTAGTCCAAGCTGTCCTCAACTATGTGGCCAAAGATGATGTTGAACGTCTGATCCTTTTCTTTTCCACCTATAGATGTAACCGGCTTGTTAAATAAGAAACACAGAACCAATTGCAGAGTTAAAAACCACAAGGTCAGAGCAAGAGTGGAAAACCTTACCCTTCACTGCTTCTGCTGTTCTTCCTCTCTGCAAGAGAGCTACCTCTGTGTGTCCTATCTTTTTTAAAGATTTTCTGTTCTGTTTTCTCATTGGTTGTAAACCCAGCCACATGACCTCCTCGTCACTGCCTGTTTGTACAGACCTCCAGGTCTTCTATTGTTGGTATTGAGATTAAAGGCATGTGTCTGCCATGCTGGCTGTGTCCTTGAACACACAGAGATCTACCTAGCTTTGCCTCCCAAGTGCTGGGATTAAAGGCATGCACCACTACCTCTCAGCTTCTGCTCTGGCTTGCTCTGACCTCAAGGCAACTTTATTAACATACAAATAAAATCACATTTCAATACAAATCATTGCATCTGATTTTTTGTGCTATTGGGGATTGAACCTAGGGTTTTGTGCATGCTAAGCAAGCTATATCCCCAGCTCTCTGACCTACATCCTCAGTCCTCACCAGTTTTACATGCAGCATGTCTATATTTACCTCATACAATTTTATTTTACTATGTTTCAGTGTTTAAAGATATTTTATTTAGCATCCTATCATGTTTCTCTAAAATAAGGATTTATTTACAAGTAAAAAAAGAAATATGAATGAAATTGTTTTCCTGTGGCCATCAGGCTCTCGGTTGAAGATTTTCTTTTGAATTAACCAATCACTGTTGTTACTTTGTATACAATGAAGTAAATCATGCAACTGAAATACGTTTTATTTGTTTGTGCCGCCTCCTTCCCTTCCCTCCTCCTCCTCCTCCTCCTTCTTCTCTCTCTCTCTCTCTCTCTCTCTTTCTTTATAGTTTTTGAAACTATGTACCTCTGGCTGTCTTGGAACTCACTATTGTAGACCAGCCTGGCCTTAAACTCACAAAGATCAAAAACTGCCTCTGCCTCCTGAGAGTTGGGATTAAAGGCATGTGACATCATGTTCAGCTATTTTTATTTTATTTTTTATTTAGTTTTTTGTTTTTCAAGACAGGTTTCTCTGTGTAGCTTTGCACCTTTCCTGGAACTCACTCTGTAGACCAGGCTGGCCTCGAACTCACAAAGATCCTCCTGGCTCTGCCTCCCGAGTGCTGAGATTAAAGGCGTGTGCCACCACTGACTGACTATTTTTATTTTTTAAAGATTTTTTTTTTGTTTATGAGTAAGTATGTACTAATGGGAACTGTGTGGATACCCTTGGAGGCCAGAAGAGAGGGTGTTGGATCCTCTGGAATTGGAGATCCAAGCCCATTGTGAGCCACCTGATGTTAATGCTGGGAACCAAACTTGGATCCTCTGGAAGGGCAACAAGTGTTCTTAACTGCTTAGCAATCTCTCCAGCCCTTTGATATATAGTTTCATAAATAACACACATACGTGTATTTATATACACATATGTGTATGTACACACACACACACACACACACACACACACACACACGCACAAGCATCTTATAGGAGACAGTTACAAATGTTATATGGCCTTTCCCTCCAGAATTTCTGCATAAGTAGCATGATCAACTTACTGGTTTATATCTTGCTTTCCTCTCTGTCATTACTGAGTAATGTATCTTGGAGATTTTTTTTCTACCAGCATTTACTTATATGTTTAAAAAGATTGTAATGTCTATTTATTTGGTGGGGACTTGGGGGTGCTGTATGCTTGTTTTGAGGTCAGAGGACAATTTTGGGAATTGGTTCTCTACTTCCTTTGTGTGGGTTATGGGGATCCACCTCAGGTTGTCAGGCATGGTGACAAGTACCTTTACTTGCTGAGTCATCTTGCTGGCCCTAGTAGAAACTTTTTGAAAGGAGGTCATTTAAGATTCCATTGTATGCCTTAATTATTTAAAAGTGTTATGTTGAGGTAGTGATGTCATCTTGTAATCTTGGCATTGGGAGACGGAGGCGGGAAAATCTAGTTTTAAGTCAGCCTAGGTCACGTGAAACTTCCTTGCTTTCCCCCTGCCTTCCTTTTTTGGGTCCTGGTTTGCATATGTATGTATAGGTATGATTTTTTGTGTGCTTGTGTGAGTGCCTGGGCTTGTGTGTATGAATACTTGGTGTGCTTACACTGAAGTCAGAAGGTGTGGGTAATCTTCTGTTACTTTTTACCTATTCTTTTGAGTCAAGATCTCTCTGAACACCCAGCTCTTGTTCTCTCATTAGGCTGGATTACAGTGAGTCTTAGCCATGCTCCTGTCTCTGCCCCTTGCAGATAAGGTTATAGGGGTGTGCAGGATGCCTGGCTTGTTACTTGGGCCAAGACACAAACGCCAGTCCTCAGGATTGCATAGCAAGACCGTTTAACCACTGAGCTATCTCTCCAACCCCAATGAGATCCCCTTCATTCCTTCCTCTCTTCCCTCCAGTCTTCTTCTTTCCTCTTCCTTGCTTTCTTTTTCCTTTTAAACAGGATCTCACTACATAGCCTTGGCTGGCCTGGACTTGCTATTTAGACCAGCATGACTTTGAATTCGTAGAGATCTGCCAGCCTCTGCCTCCAGAGTGTTGGGATTAAAGGCGTGTGCCACCACACTGGACGCTAGACCTTTTCTTAGAGCAAAAACAAATCTTGCTTAGAAGTGCAAACATCATTTTATATATTTGTGGGTTTTTTTTAGAATTAAGTTCTCAGATGTGGAATTATTATACTCGAGGATATGTACATCTAAAATTTTGTTGTACATTGCCAATAGCTTCCTACACAGAGATTGTCCCAGATTTATTACTAGCATCAATGAAATTTGTCTTAAGTTTTATGACATCTTTTGCTTTTTTGTGATGCTGGGAATTGAACCTAGAGCATCATGCACATTAAGAAGGTGTTCTGTAACAGCTAACTGCACAGACAGAAGTGCAACTTTAATTGTGTTCAAGTTTCAATTCAGTTTCCTAGATGGCTTGTTCTTTTTGTCTTGTATTTGGAGTTCTCTTTCTGTAGCAACCTTGTAGAGATCTTTACTTTTTCATATTCTGATTGTCCACTTGTAATGCATTTCTATGAACGGTTTGTTTTGATGCCCTTACTTAGTCGTGATAAAGTATGTTATAAAAGATAAGCAGTTGTCTCAGTTCTGTTTCTGTATTAGTATGCTTTTCTCCTCAAAGTTTTGAAATAGACCCTGTCATAGAACACTTCAAATTTGCCTTGCTTATTCTTATCTCTTTTGTCTCCTAATTTCAATAACTGATACTGAGATTAGCCCAGGGAAATTTGTTGTCTTTATCTAAGATATCATCATCATTGTTTTCGAGACAGGGTTTGTCTGTATATCCCTGGATAGAGCCTCCAGTCTCTGCCTCTCGAGTGCTGGGATTAAAGGCAGGTACCACCACTGCTCAGCAAGTTCTGTTATATTTAATTATGTGTGTATGTGTATTTGCATGTACATGCAGGTACCCATGGAGGCTAGAGGCAGGATCTGGAGTTACAGGCAGTTGTGAGCCGTTCTATATGGGTGCTCGGACTTTGATACGCTTGCCATGTAAGCTTGATGGCCTGAGTTCTGTACTTGGCACTCATGGTGAAAGGAGAGCACTCTTTCCCCAAAGTTGTCCTCAGACCTCCACATACCACACACACATCAAGGCATGAGTGCCCTTGAGCACATGCATGAGTACACGAGCATGCGCACACACAAAATGTACATACTAATGATAAATAAATACACTTTATAAAGAATTACTTAAAATAATTTTAGTTAAAGACAAGGGGTTGGGATAGGACATGGGATTAGCATTCACAAGAGTTTGGGGTCAATCAAATCACCACTTTCAAAGGTAAAACTTGGGGATGTGGGAATAATTTTAGTATTAGTGCCAAAATTTAATCACTTAGGTGTAGTTCCCTAGGGGCCATCCACTTTGTGTTCTGAGACAAGGTCTATTACTGGGACCTGGGGCTTTGTTAATTTGGTTAGGCTGGCTGGCCGTCTAGCCCAGAGATCCTTCTATCTCTGCCTCCCCAGCATTGGGATTACATTGAGTACTACTCTGCTGACTAGTTTAATGTCACCTTGACACAAGCTACAGTCATTTTTGAAGTGGGAATCTCAGTTGAGAAAATGCCCCCATCAGATTGGCCTGTCTGTAAGCCTGTGGAGCATTTTCTTAATTAATGATTGATATGGGAGGGCCCAGTCCATTGTGGGTTGTCATCCTGGGCAGGTGATCCTGAGGTGTATAAGAAAGCAGGCTGAGCAAGCCTTGAAGAGCAAGGCTGTAAGCAACACTCCTTCATCCTGGCCTGACTTCCTGCCCTGACTTCTCTGGATGATGGGCTACAAGCTGTAAAATGAAATAAACCCTTTTCTCCTCAAGTTGATTTTGTCATGATGTTTATCATAGCTGTATTGCTCTGACAGTCTTTTTGGGGAGGATTGTACAAGGACTCTGTGACTTTGGGTTAGAAAAGCTGTTTGATGCTCAGAGCTTAGTGAGCTAGCTGTTGTGGGAAGTTGGAAGATAATGAGAACAATGTAGACTATGGAGGCCTGACCTGTGAACTTTCAGAAGGAAGTTTGAGAGTCACGTAAAGATGCTATCAGGGGCATTTGATATTTTGACAATCACAAAAGTGAAACCTTTGCTTTATTGGACAATTGATATTGGTCAGCTGGGGCTGGAGAATCAGCATTGAGTAAGATGAGACCAGCATGATTGAGGCAGAATCTTCTGGGAAGTGTTCCCTGAGAGTCTCACACAGAAGCTGTAGTCTTCCAGTACAGTAGTCTTGTACAGCATGGTAGGCCCTCTTGCTGGCAGCCAAACTTAGTAACGTGTAGAGTGTCCCAGGTGGTATTGATTTTGAAGGCATGAAGGGGTCATGGAAAGGAGCTGCTGCTTGTTTGGCACAGAGAGATCAGGAAAGCGCATTGGTGACTGCGCAGCCTCGGTTGATATTGAAGCCTTGGGATTGAAGGGTCATGGAGAGAAGTCATGGCCTGGTACCATGTAGTGGGGTCAGTCCCTGAAGAGAGCCCAGCCGGGTTGCAGAGACCCCAGCATTTTAGAGATGTCAGTACCGTGGGATGACTGACTGTCAAGGATAGCAGTAGCTGTGAAATGGAGCCTGCCTGAGACTAGGAGACAAGCCCTTTGGAGCTTCGAAGAGCATGAGTTTCAGAAGTCTGACCTGAACCTTGCACTGTTGGACTTTGGTTTGCTTTGATCTGGTTGTGACTGTGTCCTGGTTCTTCCCTCTTAGAATAAGAAAATATATAACTTATTTTTTATTTTGTAGGAGTTAAGAAATTTTAAAGAGATTTTGGAGTTTTAGAGAGACTTTGGAGTTTCAGAAAGAGTTTGGATAGTTTAGAGAGACTATGGACATTTTAGAGACTTTGGTTATTTTAAATCTTAAATATGTAGGCACCAAACTATGGTACACCCAATTTTATAAAAATTATACCACCAGATTTAAATATACAGATTCACATCAATCCATTAATAGTGGTGATTTCAATACTCCACTTTCTCTAATAGATAGGTTACCTGAACAAAAAAATAAACATGAGAGTTAATTGATATCACACATCAAATTGACTTAACAGATATCTACAGAATATTCCACCAAAACACCAAAGAATACACATTCCACTCAAGAAAGGAATTTATAGTTCTAATGCCTACATTAAAAAAAAAAAACAGAGGGGGTTGGGGACTTAGCTCAGTGGTAGAACACTTGCCTGGCAATCGCAAGGCTCCAGGTTCGATCCTCAGCTCCAAAAAAAAAAAAAGAAAGGAAAAAAAAACAAAACAGAAAAACTGGGTGGTGGCGGCAGCACATGTCTTTTAATTTCGGCAGTCAGAAGGTAGAGGCAGTTATATCCCTGTGAGTTCGAGGCCAGCCTGGGCTACAGAGTTGAGTTCCAGGACAGGCTCCAAAGCTGCACAGAGAAACCCTGTCTCAAAAAACAAAAAAACAAGACAAAACAAATAAAACAAACAAACAAAAAATAGCACAAATAAATAGCCTAATGTGGCAACTCAAAATCTGAAAAAATAAGAACAAACCAAATCTAAACCCAGTTGATTGCAAGAAATAATAGTGAGAGCAGAAATTAATGAAATATAAACAAAGAAAAAAAAGTCAGTGATTCTGAAATTGATCCTTTGAGAAGATAAGATCAACAGACCCTTGGCCTAACTAACGAAAATATCTAGAGTACCCAAATTAACAGAACCAGAAATGAACAGATAAATATTACAAGGATACCAAAAAGTTCAGAATTTTATAACATAATACTTTAAAAACCGCTAATCCATTCAAGTTGGAAAACATCGAAGAAATTGATGAATTTCCGGACTCAGCCAAGTCACCAAAATTAAACCAAGAATTAATCAACAACATTGAAATACTAATACAAAGTCTACCAGATAAAAAAATTAAGTCCATGGCCAGACAAATTCCCAGCAGAATTCTACCAGACATTCAGGGAAAGTCTACAGCCAATCTTCTAAAACTATTAAAAAAAAAGACACGGAAGGAACATTCTCAATTCCTTTTATAGAGCCATTTGAAAATGGGAGAGAGGAGACAGCACAGACCAACCCTCTGACCCTGAGAGAGGTATCCCCAAGAGATACTGGACATGAGTAGTAGGTTAATCATTATTTCTGGACATGTTGGTGAGGTGTTTTGAGAAAATCAGAATCGGTGGTGAGAATATGGAAGCTCTGTGTTCACCTGTGAAAGGTGAATTTAATTTTTCTTCTGAAATTGAGAGCGCCATCTGCTGACTTAGACATCTGAACTGCGGAACCTCTGTCTTTCAGGTTCTGGGACTGGCTCTAGTGTTTCCAACATGGGATACCTCTGACAGGCAGTCCTTGCTCAAGAGCTTCCCCTCTGCCAAAGCTCAGCTGCCTCCTTTACCCAATTCTGCTTGTTTCTTGTAACACCTTCCTCTCATGATGTTACAACAAACCTAGGCCACAAACTCTTGGCTTAGCAAATGCTTCCCCAAAACTAGTCCTGGGGAGGTGGCTCGGGAGACGGCTCAGTTAGCAAAGTGCTTGTTGTGTGGCCACAGCTGGAACCAGTGCAGAGAGGGCTGCAAAGATAGATGGGTACCAGAGGCGCACTGGCCAGGGACCATCTTAAACAAGGATTGCCTATCAGAGGTGTCCCATGTTGGATTGAAATGCTTGGACCTTTAAACCTTCAAAAATGTGGGTTGTCCTGGGAAAGGCATGACCTGTGGTAGTGCAGTCCCTGAAAGACAAGTTAATGGCTGTGTTCACTGCTGTAGCTGGCAGCAAGTTCTTCCTTGAGCAGGGAATTTAGTTAGTGTGTCTTCCTGTCTTTCTTAAGAACGAGAAAACATTGCCTACATGTCATCTAGTAGACTTGTCTCACATCTTAGCTTTGGATTACATGCTACAACAAAGATTAGTAATTCTCCTTTATAGCCATTGTCAACTTTTCTAGGAAAGAGAATCCTGGGTTTGGAGACATCTGTTATCATATCTTGGATAAGTGGCTAAATTTCTCTGCCTTCCTCTACATGTAGATTTATGCTTGTAACTTTTGGCTAATGGATGTAAGTAGATTTTTCATTTTAGACATAGGAGAGGTTGTACTTTATGTTTTCTTCTTTGTGCTGGGTAGAGTAGGAGACTGAGGAATCATTTTGAATTTTCAGGTCGAAGCCAAGTGTTGGGGATGACAGAAGAAGGTTATATAACATCAGGTCACGGATAATTAGGAGATTGCTTACCTGTTTTGGGGTGTGCATTTTTGGATTTCATATCTTAGTTCAACCATTACTTTTTAGATTTTTTTCCTAGGTGTATTAAAACTTAACCTTAAGTGAGTGTGTATTTCTAGTTAATTATTGGCAAGGAGCCAGATGATAGTGGCAGCTCATGCCTTTGATCCCAGCATTTGGGAGGCAGAGGCAGGCGGATCTCTTGAGTTTGAGGCCAGTCTGGTCTACAGAGCTAGTTCCAGGAGAACCAGGATAACACAGAGAAACCCTGTCTTGAAAAGCTAAAACCTCCCCAAAAAATTCATTGGCAAAGAACACAAGGAAACAAGGTTGTCTAGACTAACATTTTTGGGGTGTAGTAGATGTTGACAGGGTACATAGATATCTGTATCATACAAGTGCAGTAGAAGAGAAAGGAAAGTTGAGGGAATGGGAGATCAGGTTTTTATCATGGTCTATCGATGAGATCTTAACTAGTGGGCTAGAAATGTGTGGATGTTGATTGTGAAGAAGTGGTGGTTCAGTAGATTGGTAGTCTCTATAGGAGGAGGACTTACCTGTGGAGAGGAGGAACTAGACTGTGGGAGATAGAGACAGTGTTCAGGGCAGGAAACTTAGAATTTAAATTTTGTTGGTAGTCCTGGTAGTAACAATAGTAGGGACCATAGGAATCGGGAGTGGGGGTGGGGTTAAAGTAGGCAAAGGAGAAGATGGCCAGTCATGAGGTTAAGAAATGGAGAGGCTGTTAGGCAGGGTGCCACAGACCTGTAATCTCAGCATTAGGTGGGGAGAAGCTAGAGTTCAAGGCTACTCTCTGCCACTTAGCAAGTTTGAGGCCAACCTGGACCACACAATACCTTTTCTCAAAAACAAATTCCCCCAAACAAGGGAGACTGGATCTTGGATAGATCTCTTAGATGTTGATGTAAGTAAATGGAAGACTGTGGCTGGCCTGCTAACAAACATTCTGTGTCTGAAGAAGGGTAGCTGCAATGTTGGCAGCTGACTTCCAAAGTAGGGGGCACATCAAATGAGAGTATGCATTTGAGAGAACCTGACAGCTGGTGCAAGAGGAGCAGGAAGTGAGGAAAGAAGTAGCACATTTATCGCATTTCATTTTCTATGTAGCCAAAGATACTTGACACAAAACAGAAAAAAGCAAACCGAGAATACATATTTTGTAGGAAACAGACACACGGGAAGGTATTTATTCTGTAAAAGAGCTGCTAGACCTTAACCTGGGGGAAAAAGCTAGGAAATTGGGCTTTGGATACAATAGGATTTCATTTCATTTTGTTTTATGTATATGGATGTTTTGCTTGCATGTATATGTTTGTACCATGTATGTGTCTGGTGCCTGTGGAAGTCAGAAGAGGATGTCAGACTCTTCTGGAACAGGAGTTACAGATTGTGAGCTGCTATGTGGGTGCTAAGAATGGACCAGGTCCTCTAGAAGAGCAATCAGTGTTCTTAACCACTGCTCTAGCTCTTTGAGCAGAATTTTCATGAATTTACAAAGGAGAAAATGTAAGTGATAAAAACAGGAGAAGACACCCATTACAGGCATTACAATTAGTGGAGTCAAAACATTAATGAGATACTAGATATGCCTGACATGAGCAAGTTGCAAGTTCTAAAAGTATGAAGGTGGAAATATAGGTTCTGGTGCATACTGCTATGGCAAGGTGTTAGGTGGCCAGTTGCTTCAGAAGCAGTGGGGCTCGAGGGGTCTTCGGTGTGTTGTGCTCTTCCATAGACTGCCATCTTCTGTGTTGTTGTTTTAGCTGTACTGTAATCTTGGACCTGTGGTTATGTAGTTGTAGCTTTTCAACCAAGAGTTTAAAAACTTAAAGTCTTAATGGCTTTTAAATTATTTATTTGGGTTTTGAGACATAGTCTCAACCTATATGTAGTGTAGGCTGGCCTGGAACTGTCTAGGTAGTTCAGGCTAGTGGTCCTCTTGCCATAGCCTTCTAAGTTTCCAGATTGCAGGGTTGAGCCACTGACCACTCCTGGATTTTGTGACCATTTTTATGGTATGAAGTATAAGTTCCCTTTCATAACTAATATGATTTAGGTATTCAGTTAGTGTTTACTTCTATTGGTTTGAATGTTTGTATCCTTTTATATGTGTGGCAGATACTTATTTCATCCAGTTTGAATGCAACTGTTCAGTCATTTTCTCCTAGATGTAGTATACACATTGTATCAATCTACTTAAGTTATTTTGTATTTATAACCAAGAAAGATAATACTGTATGAAATTTTGACTGACATTTTTCCTTTATTTAAATTACAGACTAACTGGATCTTCTGGATTTGTAACAGATGGACCTGGGAATTATAAATATAAAACGAAGTGCACATGGCTCATTGAAGGACAGTAAGTAATAATGGCTGATTTTATTTTAATTTATTTATGATAAAAGCTCATCGTAGCATAAAGTTCTGAAGTGTGTGTTACTGTTGTTCCTTGAGACAAGGCCTCAAGTTACTGTGTAACTCAGGCTGACCTTGAATTTAGATTCTGCTGCCTCAGTCTCCAAGTGCTGGGTTTGTAGGACCACCGTGCATTGCTTCCAGAATAGCTTTTGTTAATAGCTTTCCATTTGGCAAGTGGCTTTGCTTTTTAAAATTTACTTTTTAGGGGCCAAGGAGATGGCTCAGTAGGTCAAGTGCTTGCTGAGCAAACCTGGTGATAGGAGTTTAATCCCTGGATCCCACAGTTGAAGACTGACTCCTGAAAGTTGTCCTCTGACCTCCACACTGGTATATGTGCATGCACATACACACAAATAATAAAATAAAAAATTAAAAGAAAAACTCCTTTTCTGGGTACCAGGGATTGAACCTAAGACTGCACTAAGCAAGTGCTTTACTATTAAATGACCCCTTAATTTATATTTTTTTTTAGAGTTCTAAGTTGACTGAATGTTACAAATGAATTATATATACACCAGAAGTTTACATATTTTAATTCTAATAACTTAAAATCAGTTAAAATCTTTTTAGTGGTTTGTCTAAATCTTTATACAGTAATGTTAATGTATCATTTTTTTCTGAGTATTGCTTTTTAGTATGGACAAAATGATAAATCAGCAATAGAATGACTGCTGTTGCTTACCCCCTGGCCCTCTTGTCCTTGCAGCTGCCTGTCTCCTCTCCTTTCTTCCGCTTTGTACCTGTCATTTAAGGCAGCGTTGCCAAAGCAGGTTGTAGTCTCTGGACAAAACTTTGAAGATTCCAAGTAACTTGTTTATTTGTTGTGTCTCTGAACTTCTTACCATTTTAGATACTCAAACCAAATAGTGCTTTTCTAAATTCATTTAAAAGCAACAGTTATAGCCTACTACATATTAGCAGACATGCCTTGTTTTGTTTTCAGTGAGACGGGCGGGCTCACACTGGTAAGCACTGCCTGGCCTGGCTCTTACTGTGTAGACCAGGTTGGCCTTGCACTTGCGATGTCCTCTGACTTTGGAGTGCTGGGATTATAGGCATGTATCACAACACCCTGTTTCTTATGTGGTACTGGCATCAAACCTAGAACTGTATGCATTCCAGGAAAGCATTCTGCCAGCTGAGCTACATCCTGGTCCTAAATATCATTTTTATTAAAAAAATTCCTTATATTTAAAGAAAATTTAAACATAGCATTGCTTAAGATTTTACAAATCTCGATAATCTAGCCACAACAGATCTTTTTTTGTTATTTTATTTTTAAATATGCAATATAAGCAACTTTAAATATGAGACAGTTCCAGATGAGAGGGGAGAATTAAATATTGGAGAGAAAAATTGATAGGTTTATCTATTTTGGAAAGTTTCAGGGATTTTTGTCTAGATGCTGAGCATAGTTAAATACAAAGGTGGGCCGGAGGGTTTGAGGTAATCACGGAAAGTTGGCAGTTGTGGAGAGCGGGAATGTGGGAAGGAGGGAGAGCATTGCTGGTACGGTGGCTGGGACTCTCGGAGTGTCGTGGAAGTGAAGAGAGGACCAGGGCTGGGACCAGTCACCACTCCTGTGACTGTCGGCAGGACGTCGTAGTTTTCTCTAGATGCAGTCTAAGCCAGAGTCGATAGTTAATAGTCTCCTTAAGATAGGGCGTTCTAGTACTGTGCCATGAAAAGGCAGAGACAGATAAATTTAGAAAATGTGTGTTATAAAGTGATGTATTATAAATAGATCTCCAACAAATACAGGAATGCTGTTTATATTTATATATATTTACATTGTATATTTTCTCCTTATAAATTCTTTAAAAGTCTGTCTTTAGTATTTAATGCTATGATTATTATAAATTACTTAATTATTTTTCTAGGCCAAATAGAATAATGAGACTTCGTTTCAATCATTTTGCTACAGAATGTAGCTGGGACCATTTATATGTTTATGATGGGGATTCAATTTATGCACCTCTGATTGCTGCCTTTAGGTAAGCTCAGCCATTATCTGATGTCTGAATTTAAATATGTCTCCAGGATTGATTCCATACTGGATTGACTTTTATCATCTTCTCCCTTTGTGTGTGTGCGTATATGTGAGTTTAGGATAATGTTCAGGATAGCCTCTTAATCTAGCCTCTCTTTTTATGTAGGTTCCAGGAATCAAAAGCAGTTCATCAGGCTTTATAAGACAACTGCTTTATCCACTGAGCCATCCCACCAACCTTATAAATACACAGTCCTTCATTATTTCAGGAGAGTCTGCTGCAAATAGAGTATCTCAATCTAAAATTCTGAAACTCCCCATATCCATAACTTTTTGAGTGTTTACATGATGCCACAAATGGAAGATATCACACCATGAGATCTTATTTCTTAAGTAAAATTATTAAAGATACTACATAAATTACTTTTAGGCTATATGTATGAGGCATATGAAATGTAAAATTTTCTGTTTAGGCATAGAAATATCCTGAAGATATTTTATTCTGTGTATACACTCTAAACATGAAAACTGAAACATGTATGGTCTAACACTTCTGAATAAAGAACACTCACCTTCTGTTCATGGAACCAGTGAAAGCACAAGGAAAGGCTCTATTGGTTTGCTTCCTATTGCTGTGATAAAACACCATGGCCAAGGTGACTTATAGACGAGTTTATTTGAGCTGTAGTTCCAGAGAAAAGTCCTTTCTGGCAGGGAGGCATGGCAGCAAGCAGCAAGCAGGGCCCCTGGAGCAGAGTGCTGAGAGCTCACACACTCTATCATAAGCACAGAGCAGAGTGCTCACTGGAAGATGTGATGCTTTTTACTCTGAAAGCATGTCATGCCCCACGTGATGGGCCTCACCCCCTAAATGTTTCTAACAGCACCACCTGACACTGGTGACATTTCTTATTTAAACCACCAAAATGGCTAATAGTGTCTCACCTCTTTCCAGCCCCCTCTCTCTTTCTGAAGTAGCATTGTCTGTTCATCTCCTCTGCTGTTGCCTTGTTGAGTTACCTCTGAGTAGTATTGTGACTATATGCACCTTTGTGTGGTACTCTGTAATAGGCTTGTTTCTCTGAATTCCATGAGGGCAAAGACATTGTTTTGTTCACTTGTTGAATTCCTGGTACTTAGAACAATGCCTCAAGTGTGTTAAGTATTTAGTATTTTTTTAAAAGATTGTTTTTATTTTAATTTACAAATGTTTTGTCTGCATGTATGCATATAAGTGCACTACATTCTTGCCTGGTGCCTGCAGAGGCCAAGAAGAGGGCAAATTCCCTAGAACTGGAGTTACAGGCGGTAGATGCTGGGAACTGAACCTAGGTAATCTTCAAGCACTCCTAACCACTGAGCCTTCTCTCCAGCCCAAGCACTTAGTGTTCATTAATTGATACACAGTAGAACACCTGTCTGTGTTCTGTAAGACCTTGTGTACTGTCAGAATCTTAATGTTCCTATATTTTATCTTCAGATAAATTTTAACGAGGACTGGAGAGGTGGCTTGGTTGTTATATTGCTTATCACACAAACATGAAGATCTGGATTTAGATCCCAGTGCTCACATAAAAGCCAGGTGTGGTTTGTGAGCCTGTTGATTGCAGTGTTGAGGAAGCAGAGACAAGAGAACTCCTGGGGCTTGCTGGCTAGCCAGTCTAGCCAATCAGTGAGCTCAGTAAGATCCTACATCAGAAAATGAGGTGGGCCATGTCGTGCACATGCATGTAATTCCAGCACTCAAGAGGCAGGGCAGCCAGTACCACATAGTGACACTCTGTCTCCAAAAGGAAAAGAGGAAGTGATTGCAGACATGTGATAGTGACTTCTGGCCTCTACATGCACACTCACCTATGTACCCCACTCCCACAGGGACGGATACCATGCGCGCGCACACGCACACACACACACACACACACACACACACACACACACGTGTTCACATACAAATTAAATGAAAAAGCCCTCCTCTTCTCATTTTCATCCCCTGTTCATGATCTTCTGGTCACTTTATGTGCATTCGCCCAAGTTCCATAGACAGACGGGGGCAATGGCCAGTTTGCCGGGGGCTTCCCTGCCCTACCTGTTTGTCCTCACAAACTCCTTGTGAGTCCTGCAGACCCACAGATTTGTAGTGACTCATTTAATCCACTCCAAGGAATGAGCAATTAGGTGACTTTTAACCTGTTGTCATCTGAATAGTGCCGTAGTAAGATTCGTTGTTTTTCTGTGTATATGAGGAAGTATTTCTTTCACAAAGAGAATTACTAGGTCAGTCAATGAGCTTTTAAGATGGTTATAGCTCTGAAGTAGGAATTTACCTGGTGTAACCTTCAGAAAAGTGAGGGACTAGGGATTGAGTGAGTGAAAGGGAGAGTAATAGGGGATAAGTTGTTTATTCATTGGATAGAGTTGTATGTGTGGCGCTAATTATATGGCCTTTGATATTGACTGAATGTAGTTGGTGGCAGTGGTTGTAGTGAATTGACACTGGGGCAAAAAACGGTAGGAGCAAGGAAACATGAAAATTGATTAACCTTGGGAGTGCATCATTTATTCAACTAGCAAGACCAATATCTTCCTTGCTTTTGGTAATGTGAGGTGGGTGTGGACACTTTTATTCTGTATTGAGACTTTAAGTTATCATACACATATACATATTTCCATGGAACTCACTATGTAGACTATGCCAGTCTCAAACACACAGAGATTTCTGTGTCTGCCTCCTGAATACTGGGATTAAAGGCGTGTGCCACCATTCCCAGCCTTCAAGTTAGCATATATCTTTTGGAAAGCAAGTGGTATAGTATTATGGGCCAAATATCTTAAAAATGGTAGTCACTTATTTGGTAATTCTTTACTTCACATGAATTTACTGCTAACCAAGACTTTGAATATTATTGGGCTCTTATTGAGATTCTAGGGAGAGCTTTTGGTGCCTTCAGAGACAGAAATGCTTGTTGTGTATTATTTATAAGGTGGAACATAAAATATATGTTACCAATTGAGCAAAGAAAATGCATCTGAAAGCTAATAGTATAAGGATGATAGATTCAGTCCACTTTTTTATTTGTATTTTATATAAAACATTTATTTATAAATTATTCTTATTAAGACATAACATGATACATATTACTAAATAAACATAAAATATATAAAATATTTTCTCTTTCAACAGTACATATTTTGCAATTATCAATTCATAATTTGTTATTTATGTGATTGCAGAGACTTGAGAGTATCATAAAAAGTTTTATTTCAACAACAACAAAAAACCAAAGTCATTTCAAATCATTTTAGGAGCTGGGCATGGTAGTGCACATCTGTAATCCCGGCACTTGAGGTAGAGGCAGGTGGGTCTGTGAGTTTGAGGCCAGCTAAAGAGGTACATTCGACTCTGGAGCAGCAGGAGTAGCAGGAGCAGCAGGAGCAGGCAGCCAGCAACAGCAGATAAAGGAAGCGTAGCAGACTCGGGGCAGGTCCTCAGCAGATCCGCAGCTGACTGGACTCTGACTGAAAACTCAGAGATGAATTCTGTGGAAACTGCTGTAGTCTGGTCTGTGTTTGCATTTCAGTGGCCTCATCGTTCCTGAAAGAGATGGCAATGAGACAGCCCCGGAGGTCACTGTCACCTCAGGATATGCACTGCTGCATTTTTTCAGTGATGCTGCTTATAATCTGACTGGATTTAATATCACTTACAAGTAAGAGTTTTAGATTTAATACTTATAATAGTACTCAAAGGCTTTTAATCATGCTACTATATTGGCGGGCTTACAGCAAGTCAGGCACCTTGCTAATTATTCATACAGACTTTCTTATTTAAAATTCCTTTAAGTATTCAGTGAGAGGTAGACACTGTTTTTCTTCTCGTTGTATAATTGAGGAAACAGGAGCTAAAAGGTTAAACAAATGTCAGCCCCAGTGGTTGGGACCATAGTTTCTAGATCTTGTCTCTGAGCAATCTCCTGGAAGAGAGGGGCATTCTTCCTACTGCTGGAAGAAAATGTAAGGGGTTTTGCTACATGAATTTAACAAAGACTAGTAGTGTCTCAGTAATAATCAGTAGTAGGAGAAATCTTTATTTTTAAACTGTTAGAGCACTAATGAAGTCCTTTAAAAATCTGAATTGTGTCATCTCAAAGTGCATCAATACTTTTATCTTAAGTCATGTTATGAGACATGGTTAAACTCATGAAGTCCATCTGAAATGAGTTGGATTAAAGTTACTAAAGATCTTTAAGTATATCACTGGACACTAATCTTAAATTCTATTAATTCTCAGAGACTTTACAGAGAACTGTGTACCATGAATATATTGGCAGTTTATTGGATCCCTTTCCTTCCTCCATTTCCCAGCATGAACTTGGCACTTTTGTAGAACTCATTACTAATGAGCTACCAGGAAGAGAAGGATCCTGGTTCACAGCCTAGAGCCAAGTCTGAGTGATTATGCACAAATCTTTTTTGTTTTGTAATTTCTCTAACTTTATGAGTTATTTATTCTTACCGCCTTCATATGCAAATCCAGCAGAATTGATTTGATTTCATTACTTGAACCATGGGCTCTTGCTACACAGAGCTCAGTGAGCACACACGGGCTAAATGGTAAGTTGTGTAGTTATACTTGTAAATGAACTGAGGACAGTCAGACCCTTAAATTGTGTAGGAGGAGGTTCTGATTACAATTGAAGTGTTGCTCTTATTGACTTAGTTTTCTTCTATCTTTGTAGTTTTGATGTGTGTCCGAATAATTGCTCAGGCCGAGGAGAGTGTAAGAGCAGTAACAGCAGCAGTACTGTTGAGTGTCAGTGCTCTGACAACTGGAAAGGGCAGTCGTGTGACATTCCTCATTGTACAGACAACTGTGGCTTTCCTCACCGAGGCATCTGTAATGCAAGTGACGTCAGAGGGTGCTCCTGCTCCCCCAACTGGCAGGGTAGGAGCTGCCTTTTCACTGTCCTTCCTTCCAGTAACAGAAAGTTGTAGTTTAGTGAACTATATTTTAGCAGCTGTATATTTAATGTTAATCATGTATCAGATGGCACGTAAGCATGCATCTCTCTTATCCAGATTCTTTAAATTTTACACTCATGTGGTTGTTGTTGATATCCTTAGAATTATGGAAAGGTTTGACATGTCCTTTGCAACTCATTCATGAAAATTAGGGAACATGGTCTCATGTTAGAGGGGCAGAGAACCAGGCTGAGAGGTAGGCAAGAGCTAGTCTCTTTCATCAATTTAGCTCCTGAGTTTACTAGAAGATAGATTTGGCTCTGTCATTATATTTTAACCATAAAGTCTTCTCCACTTGAATTGATAACCCCTTGACCTGCTCTTTCCCCTAAGAGCTGCTTAAGCAAGATTTTTACTAAGAGTTTTAACCTGAATATTGCTAAGTCATCAGAGAGTATGTGATATTAAATTTTATTAGGGAGTAATCGTTTTTTGGTCAGCATCTTGAGTAAATTGAAAACACCTGCCAGGTAGTGGTGGCACACGCCTTTAATCCCAGCACTCAGGAGGCAGAGGCAGGCAGATCTCTGTGAGTTCGAGGCCAGCCTGGTCTACAGAGTAAGTTCCAGGACAGCTGGGACTGTTACACAGAGAAACCCTGTCTTGAAAAAAACAGAAAATCAAAAAACCCAAACAAGCAAACAAACAAAAAAACACCAGTTAGGTGCTGAAGAGATGGCTTATTGGTTAAGAGCACTGGCTGCTCTTCTAGAAGACCCAGGTTTGATTCCCAGCACCCACATAGCAGCTCACAACATCTGTAACTCTAGTTCCCAGGGATCCAGTGCTTTTTTCTTGCCTCAGTGGACACCTGTCAGGCAAGTGGTACATAGACATACATGCAAAAAAAAAATTTTTTAATTACATTTTTTTTTTTTTTTTTTGGTTTTTCGAGACAGGGTTTCTCTGTGTAGCTTTGCGCTTTTCCAGGAACTCACTTGGTAGCCCAGGCTGGACATGTAAAAATTTTAAAGCCCCATAAGTTAAAGATGAGTGATACTTAAAAGCTATTCTTTAAACGCTCTTTGCAATAGATTAGAACTTGGAATACTATAAACTTTCAGGCTGCCTTTTGTGAAACCTTTTTTTTTTCTCCCCTTTTGTTTGTTTTAATTAGGTCCTGGATGTTCAATTCCTGTGCCAGCTAACCAGTCTTTCTGGATTCGAGAAGACTATTCTGATTTAAAGCTCCCTAGAGCCTCTCATAAAGCTGTGGTCAATGGGAATATAATGTGGGTTGTTGGCGGATATATGTTCAACCACTCAGATTACAGCATGGTTTTAGCGTAAGTGACTTTATAATTTACACTTTTTTATTTATTATTACTGTGTATATATGATGGTGGTGGTGGTGAAAGTGGTGTGTCATGGTGTGCAAGTGGCAACCAAAAGACAACTTTGGAGCTGATTTTCTCCTTCATCTTTCCATGAGTTTGGGGTGCTTAGGGCAGGTTGGCAGACGTGTAACGCTTGACCCTCTGAGCCGTCTCACCAGCTCCATAAATGCTTTAAGCACTTTCGCAAGAAGCTTAGTTTCCTCTCTGAAAACTATGCCATAAAAATAATAAAACAAGACAAGAAATTATGAGTAATTACTAAGGAAAATCTCTGTTTAAACTCTACTAGTAGTCTTCTAAACTTTTATATTGTATGTAAAATCTTAAAAAGGAAAACATTAAAAAACATTTAAAATTGGAGCTGGCTTATAGTTTCAGAGGTCTAGTCCATTATCATCATGGCTGGAAGCATGACTGCATGCAGGCAGACATGGTGCTGGAGAGGTAGCTAAGAATTCTACAGCTGGATCCACAGGCAGTAGGAAGAGACTGCCACACCAGGACTGGCTTGAGCATCTGAGACCTCCAAGACCACCCCCAGGCTCACACTTCCTCCATCAAGGCCACATCTACTCCAGCAAGGCCACACTTCTCAATAGTGCCACTCCTGAGCCTATGGGGCCATTTTCATTCAAAAACCACAGTTGATGTTTTAAAATTGAGAGCTCTGAAGAATTCATGTCATAATAAGAGTAATTTGTCTTTTAAAGATACTTTTTCTGATATTTTGCTTTAGGTATATGGTGGATTATATAAATGGAGGTTACTTAATATTTTAATATGTCAGATAGTTTCAATTTACAGTTTATGAGTATAAGCTGCCTATGTCTAATAATTTCCAGAGATTGGAGTCTGTTTGTGCTTATTTGAAGGTACAATATACATTATCATATTAGAGTTAGCTGTGGAGAATAGACTTCAAGAAGAGATTTATAAATCTTGCCCCATGCAGATTTTATAGCCTGGAAATCTTTCTATGTATTTTCTATTAGTGCCCACCAGGCTGTGGTGATGCATGCTTTAATCCCAGCACTCAGGAGGCAGAGGCAGGTGGATCTCTGTAAGTTCGAGGCCAGCCTGGTGTACAGAGCGAGAATCCAGGACAGGCACCAAAACAACACAGAGAAACCCTGTCTGGAACCCCCCCCCCAAAAAAAAATACCCCTCAAAGCCCATTCCCAGTGAGACAACTCCTCCAAGGCCACACCTCCTAATCCCTCCTAAAACATTTCAATCAATAAAGGACTAAGTGTTCAAATTCATGAATCTGGGGCCATTTTCAATCAAAGCACCACATACAGGTTTTGAACCTCCCCAGATATAGTCATTAAAACACACAAAGTAATTTATGACAGTGAAATAAAACCTTAAAATAAAATAAAACCTTGAAATAAAATTGATGAAAACTTTAACATTCCAAAACAAGTTAAATGATAAGAAAGATGTACGACATGAAAAAACAGTTTACTAGACAAACTCAGAAATGAAATGACCAAAGTTAATAACTCTAAAAATAATTTCAGAATTGAAGACAAATATGGAAGGAGACACATCTATAAACACAATAGATACAGCTTTGGAAAAGGAATATTGAAATAGGAATCTTTTAAGTCATACAGAAAGAATTTAAATACCTTTTTTCACACGTATGTATTAGTTTTGTGTGTTGTGTGTGACACCTCAAGTTCCATAGCACTTGTGTGGCGGTCAGAAAATGACTTGAGGTGCCATTCTCTGCCTCCACCCTGTAGCTCAGACTCTCTCAGGGTCACACCCAGGTCATCAGACTTGGCAGCAAAGTGCTTTTTTCCTCTGAGCCATCTTTCTGGCCTTAGACATTTTTTTAAATGATAACTATAGTTACAATTTTTTTTGTTTTTGTTTTTTGAGACAAAAAAACTCTGTGTAGCTTTGTGCCTTTCTTGGAACTCACTCTGTAGCCCAGGCTCGCTTCGAACTCACAGAGATCCGGCTGCCATTGCCTCCTGAGTGCTGGGATTAAAGGCGTGCGCCACCACCGCCCGGCCTAGTTACAAATCTTGAACACTGTATGTAAAACCAACAAGAGAAACTAAGCAGTAGAAAATAATAATAATAATAATAATAATAATAATAATAATAATAATAATAATGGCTATGTACTTCTGAGCACAATGAACGACATGGCAGTCAGTCTTAAGGCTTTTCTTTTTACCTGTGTATCTTAAACTTACTGTGGAGGACATTGGCAATTTGGAAATAGTGATAGCTACAAGGGGGCAAAATCCCTAAAGAAACAACTTGGGATATAGCCCAGTGGTAGGTAGGGCTCTTGCCTTGCACATACAAGGCCTGGGGTTATATATCTAGCATCTCAAAAGAATAAAAAAAATTTAAAGCAAGGTCTTCCAGAAAAGCTTATGCTGTCTTTTTAGTCCAAGGATGTAGAAGGACAAAATTTTAATAGTAATAATGCCACAAAAATCTAGCCCTGGCCTCACCTGTGCCAGTAAAGTCTAAATGGAGAGCCTGGATGTCCATCTGTGCCAGGATATAGTGATACCCCAGCTATTAGGGTAGTACCAGAGACACCAAAGAGGAAGACAAGACTTTCAGTTCCACCATGGAGAAATAAAGCTTCCACCATACAGTGCCAGAAGAGACTGTGTGGGGACTTTGGACCTCTACCCTCCACTGACTTCCTCCATCCCAGTGGAGTGGTGTCAGAGAAGGCCTGCCATAACAGAAGGTACAGAGTCTCACAGCATGATGTACAGTACAGTCTGCAGTCTCAGCCAGTACAGTCTCAATTTGAATGAGAGAAAAGCATTTAAAGACACAGTGACTTTGCGGTGACTCACATTAGAATTATCTGACAAGGAATTTAGAAGCAGCTGTCTTAAAAATGACAGTGTGAGTAGCTGCACATATAGAAAACAAATGAAAGAATAGAAAGCCTCACCAAAAAAAATAGAGAACATACAGACTATCAGAGGCCAGATTAAGGCACTTGACCCACAGGCCTGATGAACTGGGACCCACATGGATGGAAGAAAGAACGGACTCCTGAAGGTTGTCTTCTGACCTTCATCTTTGTGCCTTGTCAAGTACATGCCCTTGCCCCGATAAATAAATGTAATAATAATAATAATAACAATATTAACTTGAGGGCCTGGAAAGATGGTTGAGCTGTTAAGAGCACTTAATCCTGCTAACAGCCACTTGAGACTTCAGTTCTAGAGTATCTGGCACCCTCTTGTGGCCTCTGTGGGCACTGCATGGATGTGGTACACAGACATATGCAGTAAAACTGTATACATAACATGAAAATGAAGGTTAAAGAAAAACAATTACAACTTGAGGACACTTCATTTTGCCAGCACCAAATCAGCCTCTTTGTGTTGTTGGTTGCTTTTACTCTTTACTCTTGTGGCTCTTTGCTCCTTGGGGACCCACCACGCAGCTCTCAAATAAATCATACACACAGAGGCTTAGTCTTTCTTATGAATGCCCAGCCTTAGCTTGGCTTTTTATGTCATGAAGCCACAAGAAGAGGCTTGACTGAGTCTGTCTAACAGTATGAATCACAGAAATGATACCCTATCATCTTTGCTTCTACTGGTCATTGATTCTGTTTGTACTCAAGGGAGGGTATTATACATAGATGTGAACACTAGGAAACAGAGGTGGGGAGTGTCATGGGTACTCAAGTATCTGATGTTGTAGTATATCATCAGGTCTTATTGGCACGATCTTTAAAATCTGCCCTAAATCTAGAGCTGAGGGTGGTGGCATGTTCTTGTCATTGGTCCCAGAACTCAGATTGCAGAGGCAGGAAGATGGTGACTTTGAGGCCGGCATAGGTACATATAGAGATCCTGTCTCAAAAATAAACAAACATACAAATAAAAACCTGACTGCTCTCACCACTAGTGCTGCTTCCATCAAAAGAAGAGGTAACATTAAACTTGTGAAATGATTTTTCTTTTTGTTGATGACACTAGATATTTGTAAGAGCCATATGTGTCATTGGTGTGATTTTTCTCTTGCCCTGTCATCATTTTCCTTCCCTGTGTGTGTATGTGTGTGTGTGTGTGTGTGTGTGTGTGTGTGTGTGTGTGTATTCATGTGTTCTCATATGGAAGCCAGAAGTCTTTGTTGAGTGTCTTCCTTAATTGCTCTCCACTGGATTTTTTGAGGCAGATTTCTCACTAAATGTAGTGCTTACTGATTCATTCAGCAAATCCTGGGGATCTTCCTGTCTCTGCCTCCAGTGTTATAAGCACAATCCAAACTTTTGTGACAAGCACTTTATTACTAACTGAGCCGTGTCTCAGTTCCTCATTCCCCTTTCTTTTTTTCTTTCTTTTAAAAAAAGATTTATTTGTTCATGAGTGTCTTGCCTGTGTGTGTGTGTGTGTGTGTGTGTGTGTGTGTGTGTGTGTACACCACATGCAAGCAATGGCAGAAGAGGGCATTGGAGCACCTGAAACTGGAGTTCCAGAGAGCCATAAGCCTGTTATGTGGGTGTTGGACACTGAATCCAGGTCCTCTGAAAGATCAGCAATGGCTCTTAACTGTGATCCATCTTGCTAGCCCACATGTTTCTCTCTTGAAGCAAGAAACCTAGGAATCATTTTGATACTTCCCTTCCTTTATAGCCTTCAATCATAACTTCATATCAATTTTCACCAACTGTCAACAGATACATGCTATATTTATTTATTTTTAGGTCTAGCCTGCTGTTGGTTTCTACTTAGTCTCTAGCAGTAGAATTCTGTCAGATTTATGTTTCTGTTGCTTTTAATCCATTTGTAAAGGTGAATGGGATTATATTTAAAAATTGCAAATCCCATCATATACTGTATTCTTAAAAGCCATTGTTAGCCATGCTTGGTTGTGTGTTACAGCTCTGAGGGAAAAGGCTTCTCTATTGGAAATGTTACAGCTCTGAAGGGAACAGTATCCTGGCGGTTGGGAGCCAAGGATTGACACAAAGTCACATGCAGATTTATTGAGGGAGAAAAACCTAGGAGGGTAGCTGCCTCTGCTTGGAACAGAAGTTTCGGAGAACTGAGCAGAAAACAGGGTTTATATAGCATTTCTTGGGAGATGGAGCTTTCCAGGGTAGAGATTTCCAGGATGGGGTTAGTAGGATTTCAAGTCCTGAGCTTGGGGCGAGCCCAGGGATTGTTAGCATTTCAAGCTCAGGGATTGGTGGGTCTTGAGGTCCTGAGTTTGGGCTTTTTCCTCTGTAGGGTGGAGCCTGGCTGTTAGAGGTACTCAGGAGCAGGGCCTGGCCACTCAAGAACCTCGAGGGGCTTACAGGTTGTGTATGCCTATGCTCCAGCATTCTGGAAGTCCAGTGAGGAGGATATTGAGTTAGGATCCAGCCTGCGCTATATAGCAAAAAACAAAACACACCACACACACACACACACACACACACACACACACACACACACACACGCACGCAGAAAAAGTCCCCTATTAATACCATCCTGTTAAATATAACGTCCCCGAGTCCCCATTAACCACTGTTTGCCATCCCACATTCTATTTGTCTCTCTTTTGCCTTTGTCCTGTGTGCTGCCCTAACAGTTTTCCTTCTTTGCCCAGGAAGTACCGTGTGCATCCTGACTCCAAGGTTTTTGCATCCATGTTCCTTCTGTCTAGATGTTCTGTTACTGTGCCTGAGGACTGGTTTCTCTCATTCTTTACAGCTCACTCTAATTGTCTCATCAAGAGATCTTTCCTGACCATCTGGTTCAGACAGGTTCTCCCTGTTGGTGTTTTTCACAGTTCTAAATGACTTTCAAGTACTGCTGCTTATCTTAAATCATGGGTTTGCCCATTATTGCACATGCCCATTGTTTGGACTGATTTACTCTGTCAGCTTAGGATGTAGTTCACAGAGGGTGCTCAGGTAGATACTTACAGCCACTGGGGAGCAAGTGAATTTTCCATTTACTTCACACGTATTCTAGATGTATGTATTAATGGCACATTTTGCCTGTAAGCCTTTTTTTTTTTATTAAAAGATTGGAACATCTTTTCTATATGTACTCAATCAAAACATGAGTTTTAGGGCTTTATATATTTCATACAAATATTGGTATAGTCATAATTCTCACTTTATTTATTTTCATGGAATTTCAGTGAATATAGTGGTTCTTTTTTTAAAGTAATATTTTGGATAGGAAGATCCTGTCTCAAAATATATCTCAGCTGGTAGAGTGCCTGTAGCATGTAGGAAGCCCTGGGTTCAATCCCCAGCACCTCTTAAATGGGACATGGTGGCATATGCTATCATCTTAGCACTCTGGAGGTAGAGAAAAGAGGATCAGGAGTTCAAGGTCATCCTTAGCTATACAACAAATTTGAGGTCAGCCTGGGCTACATGAAATTCTGTCTGGAAATCTAAAAGCAAAAGTTGTATATTAGAATTTCAGTTATAAATTTTATAGTGATTTTTACTCGTTCTCATCAAGCACATTTTAGGAGTTACCTTTATATTCTTTCTCCCACAACCCTACTAAGCCACAATTTTAAGTTATATTAAAAGGCAGTTCCTAAGCTGGAAGTGGTAGTTCATGCATGTAATCCTAGCAATTGAGAGACTAATGTGGGAAGGTTATCACAAGTTTTTGAAACTTTCTGAGTTCCAGACCAGCCTTACTACAGAGTAAGACCCTGTCTCAAAAATATAAAACACAATAAAAAGCAGTTTCTGGTTTTTTTTAATTAAAAAAAAATTATTATATTTGTGTTTTAATTTTACACATCAGCCATGGGTTCCCCTGTCCTCCCCCCTCCCGCCCCCACCCCCACCTTCCCCCCTCCCCTCCCCTCCATTCCCATCTCCTCCAGGGCCAAGACTCCCCTGGGGATTCAGCTCAACCTGGTAGATTCAGTACAGGCAAGTCCAGACCCCTCCTTCTAGGCTGAGCAAAGTGTCCCCACATAAGCCCCAGGTTCCAAACAGCCAGTTTATGAACTAAGGACAGGTCTGGGTCCCACTGCCTGGGTGGCTCCCAAACAGTTCAAACTATTCAGTTGTCTCACTTATCCAGAGGGCCTGATCCAGTTGGGGCTCCACAGCTTTTGGTTCATAATTCATGTGTTTCCATTAGTTTGGCTATTTGTCCCTGTGCTTTTTCCAATCTTGGTCTCAACAATTCACACTCTTACAATCCCTCCTCTTTCTCCACAATTGGAGTCCTAGAGCTCCACCTGGGGCCTGGCTGAGGATCTCTGTATCCACTTCCATCAGTTATTGGATGAGAGTTCCAGCACGACCGTTAGGGTGTTTGGCCATCTGATCACCAGACTAGGTCAGTTCAGGCTTTCTCTAGACCATTGCCAGTAGTCTACAGAGGATATATCATTGTGGATTTCTGGGGACCTCTCTAGCATTTTGCTTCTTCCTGTTTTCATGTGGTCTTCATTTATCATGGTCTGTTATTCCTTGTTCTCCCTTTCTGTTCTTGATCCAGCTGGGATCTCCTGCTCCCCTAAGCTTTCTTTCCCTCAATCCTTGCCCTTCATTACTCCCACTGTCGTCCATGTTGTTCATGTAGATCTTATCCATTTCTTTGTCATTGGGTGATCCCTGTGTCTTTCCTAGGGTCCCATTTTCTAGGTAGCCTCCCTGGAGTTGTGTAGCAGTCTAGTAATCTTTGTTTTACATCTAGTATCCTCCTATGAGTGAGTACATACCATGTTTGCAGTTTCTGTTTTAAGTCACCTAGTGATCCTCTTACAAAATAAATTGTCTTGGCTTCCTGCATTAAGATTCTAGTTGAGAGGTTGGGGATTTAGCTCAATGGTGGAGCACTTGCCTAGCAAGCACAAGGCCCTGGGTTTGATCCTCAGCTCCAAAAAAAAAAAAGACCCCAGTTGAGCCAGGTGGTGGTGGTGGACACCCTTAATCCCAGCAGAGGCAGGCAGATTGCTATGAGTTTGAGGCCAGCCTAGACTACAGAGCTAGTTCCAGGATAGTCAGGGTTACACAAAGAAGCCCCATCTTAATCCCTCCCACCAAAAAAGAAAAGAAATATTCTAGTTGAGCTGTGCACATGGTGGTGCACACCTTTAATCCCTGTATCTCAATACCCATGGGACAGAAGCAGGTGGATCTCTGTGAGTTCAAGGCCAGCCTGGGCTACATGGTGAGACTTTTTGTCTCAAAAATATAAAATAAAATAGAATAGAAATAAATAAAATAAAATGAAAAATATAAGATACATCACATCACAACACAACATAACATAACATAAAATAAATTACCACTGAAAACTTTATAATTGAATTTCCTTCTTTCTCTGGGTAAAAAAAGAGGTAGTCTTTTTTTGTTTGTTTGTTTGTTTTATTTTTATTCTAGTTTGTTTTCTGTTGCTGTGATAAAACACTGATCAAAACTAGCTTGGGGAGGAAAAAGTTTGTTTTATCTTACACTTCTAGGTAACTGTCCATCACTGAGGGATGCCAAGTCAGACACTTAAGCAGGAGCAGACCAGCTTGCTCACCAGCTTGCTCACTAGCTTGCTTGCTCTTCCGCTCATGCTTAGCCCACCTTCCTAGGGATGGGCTTACTGCCCATTGTAGGCTGGGCCCTCCCGTATCAATTAGCCATCAAGAACATGCCTCACAGATATGCCTGTAGCTCAGTCTGATTGAGGCTGTCCCTCAGATGAAGTTTCTTTTTCCCAGATTGACAAAAACTACCCAGGACAGTCTGAGGTCTGACTAAATGGAAAGGAAGAGAGAGGGATGGGGTGGGGTATGCTGGCTTGAGTATTGGCATTCTCCTTTCTCTGCTCCCAAGTTGGCCCCGTAGACCACTTTGCTCCCATTGCCATGCCTTCTTGGCTGTGATGAACTGCATAGTTCAAAGTCCTCTGAATTATGAGCCAAAAGGAACCTTTCTGCCTTAGTTATTTTTTTTTATGTATTAGGTCGCAATGGTGAGAAAAGTAACTAATACAAGTCCCAAATCTAGAACAAAGCAAACTGGTTGGATATTTTTTAAAGCTATTTGAATTGTAGGAGGAGAAATAGTTGCTAAGAAGGATCAAGTGAGAAGTAGAGAAATGGAGCAGGTGGTTGACTCCCCTGAAGCCGCAGCTTTTGCTCCTGTGGTGGGACAGTGCACTGCAGATAGGACATTTACACCCGAGAAAAGGATGTCTGGGGTTGTGTTCTAAAAGACTGTACATCTTCATCCAGGCCCCTGCATTTTACCCAACTTCAGAGAAGTAAGGACAACCCCAGTGAATAGCACCAGCCACCATGTGAAGCTTTGTGGAGACCTTTCCCACCACATCTTTTGTAGACAACTTGAATTTAAATTCTGCATAAAGCTGAAAGAGTTTGAGATGAAGTGGGAGGTTTTCAGACCGAAAGAAACAGGAATAAATAATATCGAGCAAAACCTAGAACCTAAATGATTGGTGATTGAGATAATTCCAGTTAACTCAGAGAAAATGGCTGAAAGATTAGAGAAAAGCAAAAATACATGAAAGATAGGAGGTGTCACACACGTAAAATTACTGACCCTGAGGAAAAGAACCACAATTAATAAGTGGGTGGAAAGCAAAAGGTGTTTCAGGAAAGTTTTGCAGCATTTCTCAGTGAGTAGACCTAATTTGATCAAGTTCTTGAACTTTTGGGATAAAGGCCACATCATTGTGCGGGAGCTCTGGATGGTCCCGTGCTCTCTGATGGGTGTGGTATATTCTCTTTCTGAAGAACCTTTGCTTAGATTTGGTAGTGGTCAAATCCTGTTAGTGGGTTGCCTGGACATTGTAGGAGGGTGGAACATGTGCCCTGTAGTCTGATGGTGAGGGGAATGAAAGGACATTGAAGGCGTAGGTCACATGATGCCAGTGTGGATATCTGGAGTGGTCCAAAGACAGCAAACTCTAGACATCTGAGGAACCACGAGTCAGCTAAAGGTGACTGACATTGAATGTTTAAGAATTCAGAGTACACAGTGATAAAATCTGTTAGATAGCTGCTTCTGGCTAAATGCTACTTTTGTGTGAATTTCATATAAATATGCCTTTGAGACCAAAGGCAAGTGGCCTTTTCCCCAGAGTGAATAAAGTATGTCACATCTCTTTGTGGCTCCTCACATTTTCTTTAGTCTCCTGCCTTCCTGAGACTCTGCTTCCCTGACTTCAGATCTTAGACTCCACAGGTGGTCACTGGGTTGCCAGTGAGGGAGAGGCTTGTGAGGGGGATGGCTGAACTATGGAAAAGACCTGTTTCTGATTTCTGCACTCCTGTGCATATGTGTGTAGAAGGACACGGGTCCACAGCCTTACAGCTAGCACCAGAGAAAACAGAACTGTTAAACACATGGGCTTTTTCTTCAATGGAAGACATTGACACCTGATTACCCGGAAGGCTGGAGTGGATGCTGTTCAATAACCTGGTGATTTTCTGTTCCACAGAGCCAGCCCTCCTGGAATCCCCCATACTCCTGAGCATTGTTTCTCAGTCCTGAAGGAAGTCCCATGTACTTTGCAAAAGAGTTTGCTATTTGACTTCTTACAAACCCTTGCTCCCTAGACCCTTATCCGAGCGTGGTTTCTCAGTCATTGGAAGAGACCCATTCTTGTAGAAGAGGTCACAGGTGCTTTGCAAAAGACATGCACCTTGTAAGGGAGTTTCCATATAGTTGTGCTTTAAGCTATCTTGTGATAATTGTCACAAGGAGATTTCCCCCAAAGTTTTACTGTATTTAAAAATGTAAAACATACATTTTTGGTGTCAGATTCCAGAAGTTTGAACCAGCCCTGCTAGGTCATGCTGAACTGAGTTTTCCTTCTTGTCTCTGGAGGTTCATTTCCCTGCCAGCTTCCCTGACACTTGCAGGGATCCCCACATATGTCCTTTGTCCAGATCTAAGAACCAATTGTTTAATATTCTGAAGAACAATTTATTTGGTCCTTAGAATTTCTTACACTGTGTTTCATTCATACTGTTCTTAAATTTGCTTCATTTGTGCTGTGAAAAAAAAAAGGTAGCCTATTTTCCAAGCATCTTTTGGGGTTTCACCTTACTTAGATGCTGGGGACATGCCAGCACTTAAGTGTTTGACAGGCTGTCAGCTGGCATGCTGACAGAGTAGGAACAAAATGTGTTAAGATACAGATTAAGGGGCAGGAGAGATGGCTCAGAGGTTAAGAGCACTGCTTGTTCTTCCAGAGGTCCTGAGTTCAATTCCCAGCAACCACACGGTGGCTCCCAACCATCTGTAGTGAGATCTGGTGCCCTCTTCTGGCCTGCAGGGATATGTGTAGACAGAACACACTGTATATATAATAAATAAATAAATCTTTAAAAAAAAAAAAAAGATACAGATTAAGAACCTCCATGCCATGGTGGGGCCCATTTGGAAACTTCTGTATTTCCTATGTATCTTTCTTCCCTCTCAAGGTGTAGGCATGTGGTTTCAAATCTATAGTTCTCAATAATACAACCAGTAAGAATTCTACAAAAGTGTTACAGTGCTTTTCAATGCACTTCTCATGTCTGTATTTACAAAAGTTAGATTCAGTTTGCAAAGAGGTTTCATATCTCAAGACATTTTTTGTATCTATTAAATTAATGGATTGAAACAATCTTACCTCCTCTCTTTTTTTAAAATAAACGTTTAAATTAAACGTTTTCACTTATTTTACATCCTAACCTCAGTTTCCTCTCCCTCTTCTCCTCCCATTCCTTTCTGCCCACTTCCACACTATCCATCCCTCCTCTGTTTCTATTCAGAAAGGGTCAGGCCTCCCCTAGGTATCAACAAAGCATGGTACATCAAGTTGAGGTAGGTCTAAGCTCCTCCTTTTTTATTAAGGCTGGGCGAGGCAACCCAGTGTGAGGAATAGGTTCCTAAAAGCCAGCTCAAGTGTTAGGGTCAGGCCATGATCACACTGCTAAGAGTCCCACAAATAGACCAAGCTACACAGCTGTCACACATATGATGTTTGTCTTTCTGGGTCTGGGTTACTTTACTCAGGATGATTTTTTTCTTCTAGTTCCATCCATTGCCTGCAAATTTCATAGTGTCATTGTTTTTTACATCTGAGTAGTACTCCATTGTGTAAATGTACCACATTTTCTTAATCCATTCTTTGGTTGAGGGCCATCTAGATTGTTTACAGGTTCTGGCTATAACAAATAATGCTACTATGAACATAGTTGAGCAAGTGTCCTCATGGTATGATTGAGCATCATTTGGATATATGCCCATTATTGGTATAGCTGGATCTTGAGGTAGATTGATTCCCAATTTTCTGAGAAACTGCCATACTGATTTCCACAGTGGCTGTACAAGTTTGCACTCCCACCAGCAGTGAAGGAGTGTTCCCTTACTCCATATCCTCTCCAACATAGACTGTCATCAGTGTTTTTGATCCTAGCCATTCTGACAGGTACAAGATGGTATCTCAGAGTCATTTTAATTTGCATTTCCTTGATGACTAAGGATGTTGAACAATTCTATAAGTGTATGTTGACCATTTGAGATTCTTCTGTTGAGAATTCTCTGTTTAGATCAGTACCTCATTTTTAAATTGGATTATTTGGTATTTTGGTGTCTAATTTTTTTAACAATTTTTAAAAATTTATTTATTATGTACACAGAAGAGGGCACTAGATCTCATTACTGATGGTTGTGAGCCACCATGTGGGTGTTGGTAATTGAACTCAGGACCTCTGGAAGAGCAGACAGTGCTCTTAACCTCTGAGCCATCTCTCCAGCCCTGGTGTCTAATTTCTTAAGGTCTTTATATATTTTGGAGATTAGCCCTCTGTCAGATGTGTGGTTGGTAAAGATCTTTTCCCATTCTGTAGGCTGCTGTTTTGTCTTATTGACAATGTTCTTTGCCCTACAGAAGCTTTTCAGTTTCTTTCTTTCTTTCTTTCTTTTCTTTTTCTTTTTTTTCTAGGCAGGGTTTCTCTGTGTAGTTTTGCTGTCTGTCCTGGATCTCGCTTTGTAGACCAGGCTAGCTTTGAACTCACAGAGATCCTCCTGGCTCTGCCTCCTGAGTGCTGGGATTAAAGGCACTTTTCAGTTTCATGAGGTCCCATTTATTAATTGTCAATCTCAGTGTCTGTGCTACTGGTGTTCTATTCAGGAAGTGGTCTACTGTGCCAATGCATTCACAGCTACTTCCCACTTTCTCTGTCAGGTTGAGTGTAACTGGATTTTATGGTCTTTGGTCCACTTTGACTTGAGTTTTGTGCAGGGTGATAGATGTGGATCTATTTGCATTCTTCTATATGCTGACATCCAGTTGTGCTAGCACTGTTTGTTGAAGATGCTTTCTTTTTTTCCATTGTATAATTTTGGCTTCTTTGTCAAAAATTAGGTGTTCATAGGTGTGTGGATTTACATCAAGGTTTTCAATTTGATCCCATTGATCCACCTGTCTGTTTTTATTTCAATACCATGTGGTTTTTATTACTATCACTCTGTAGTAGAGCCTGAAATCAGGGATGGTGATAACCTCCGTAAGTTCCTTTATTGTACCAGATTGTTTCAGCTATCCTGGGTTTTTTTGTTTTTCCAGATGAAGCTGAGTATTGTTCTTTCGAGGTCTGTGAAGAATTATGTTAGAATTTTGATGGATATTGCATTCAATCTGTAGATTGCTTTTGGTAGGATGACCTTTTTTTTTTTTTTTTTTTTTTTTGAGACAGGGTTTCTCTGTGTAGCTTTGGTGCCTATCCTGGATCTCACTCTGTAGATCAGGCTGGCCTCAAACTCACAGAATCCACTGGCTCTGCCTCCCGAGTGCTGGGATTAAAGACATGCGCCACCACCGTCCAGCAGGATGGCCACTTTTACTTTGTTAATCCTACCAATCCATGAGCATGGGAGATCTTTCCATCTTCTGATATCTTCTCCAGTTTCTTTCTTCAAAGACTTAAAGTTCTTGTCATACAGGTCTTTCACTTGTTTGGTTAGAGTTACCACAAGATATTTTATGTTATTTGTGGCTGTTGTAAAGGGTGATGTTTCCCTGACTTCTCAGCCTGTTTATCATTTGTATATAGGAGGGCTACTGATTTTTTTGAGTTAGTCTTGTATCCAGCCACATTACTGAAGATGTTTATCAGCTGTAGGGATTCTCTGGTAGAATTTTTGGGGTCACTTATGTATATTATTATATCATCTGCAAATAGCGAAAGTTTGACTTCTTCCTTTCCAGTTTATATCCCCCTGATCTCCTTTTGTTGTCTTATTGCTCTAGCTAGAACTTCGAGTACTATATTGAATAAATATGGGGAGAGTGGACAGCCTTGTCTGGTGCCTGATTTTAGTGGAATTGCTTTGAGTTTCTCTCCATTTAATTTGATGCTGGCTGTTGGCTTGCTGTATATTGTTTTTATTATGTTTAGGTATGTTCCTGTATTCCTGATCTCCCCAAGACCTTTATCATGGTGCTGGACTTTGTCAAAGGCTTTTTCAGCATCCAATGAGATGATCCTGTGTGTTTTTTTCTTTCAGTTTGTTTATATGATGGATTACATTGATAGATTTTCATATGTTGAACCATCCCTGCATCTCTGGGATGAAGCCTACTTGGTCATGGTGGATGATCTTTTTGATGTGTTCTTGGATTTGGTTTGCCAGTATTTTTATTGAGTATTTTTTCATCAATGTTCATGATGGAAATTGGTCTGTAATTCTCTGTCTATGTTGAGTCTTTGTGTGGTTTGGGTATCAGGGTGACTGTAGCCTATTAAAAAGAATTTGGCAGTGTTCCTTCTGTTTCTGTTGTGTAGAACAGTTTGAGGGGTATTGGTAGTAGCTCTTTGAAATTCTGGTAGAATGCACGGAAACAATCTGGCCCTGGGATTTTTGTTTGTTTGCTTGTTTGTTTGGAGACTTTCAATGACTGCTTCTATTTCCTTATGGGGTTATAGGCCTATTTAAATTGTTTATCTGGTCTTGATTTAGTTTTGGTATTTGTTACCTATCCAGAAAATTGTCCATTTCTTCTAGATTTTTCCAATTTTGTGGAGTATAGGGTTTTGAAGTGTGACCTAATGATTGTCTGGATTGTCTCAGTGTCTGTCGTTAGGTCCCTGTTTTGGTTTCTGATTTTATTAATTTGGATAGTCTCTCTCTGCCTTTTAGTTAGTTTGGATAAGGGTTTATCTATCTTGTTGATTTTTCTCGAAGAACTAACTCTTTGTTTCATTGATTCTTTGTTTCTATGATTTTGTTGAATATATTTTCTGTGCTTTTGAGCTGGGGTTCTTCTTCTTCTACTTGTATCACTCTTAGGTTTGGTCTTTTCATGGTGTCCCAGATTTCCTGTATGCTTTGTGTTAGGAATTTTTTGGATTTAACATTTTATTTGACCGATGAATCTATTTCCTCTATCGTATCTTCAGTGCCTGAGATTCTGTCTTCCATCGCTTGTATTCTGTTGGTGATGCTTGCATTTGTAGTTACTGTTTGCTAAGCCAGATTTCCATTTCCCTCAGTTTGTGTGTGTGTGTGTGTGTGTGTGTGTGTGTGTGTGTGTGTGTGTTATTGCTTCTATTTCAATTTTCAAGTCTTGAATTATTTCCTTCACCTGTTTGATTGTTTTTTTCTTGGCTTTCTTGAAGGGATTTATTGACCCCCCCCCCCCCCAATTTTTTGTCTTTCCCTCGATTTCTTTAAGGGAGCTTTTCATTTCCTCTTTAAGGACCTCTATCATCTTCATAAAGTTATTTTAAGGTGGTTTTCTTGTGCTTCAGCTGCATTGGCATGTTTAGGTCTTGCTGACTTAGGATCACTGGGTTCTGGTGGTGCCATATTGCCCTTTCTGTTACTCAATGTGTTCTTACACTGGCATTTGCACATCTGGATTTGGAATGATTATAGGTCTGGGTGTTGATTCTTGTGTTGTCTTTGTTGGATGGGTGTTTTCTTCCTTTCTTATCTGTTTCTTTCTGGCCTGAGTGGCCAAGGGTTCTGGTGCCTAGCAGCTCTTTAGGTTCAGTAGGGTCTCTCAGCTGAGGTTTGTGGAGGTTTGGGTGCCTAGATTCGAGTATCATCCTGTTCTTTCATCTGGTGTGGGTTGTATCTGTGCCTATGGATTCTGCTGGAGTTTTGGGAAAGGGCTGGCCACAGAGAGGAGGATGAGGTGGGTGGGGTTGGACGGTGGAGTGGGTCTTGGGAGAACAGAATCCAGTGGGTGGCAGCAGTGGTGGTGAAGCCTGTAAGCAAGTCTCTTACCTGCTGGCCAGCTGGTGGGGGCTGCATCAGAGCCATGGAATTCCACCAGAGTTTGGGGCCAGGCCCAGCTGCCTTGCTGGGGCTGAGATGGGAGGGAGGGTCATGGATATGCCCTGGGGCTTAGAGTCTGGATACCTCCTCTCTCTTAGATAAGTTCTCATTATGTAGCCTTGGCTAGCCTGGAAGTCCCTATGTAGACCAGGCTGGCCCAGAACTCTCAGCAGTTATCTTAAAGAAAGGCGAAGCACATCCAGATCAGTAGAACAGGCTCACCCAAACCAATCACCAACACTGAAAATGGCAAGTTCTTGGGACTATCCTTACCGTAGCTCCAGCATACCAGAAGGTGTGAGCCTCAAGATGCTGTTAGGAATGTTGAAAAAGGTGCAGAGGGTTGGGGATTTAGCTCAGTGATAGAGTGCTTGCCTAGCAAGCACAAGGCCCTGGGTTTGGATCCTCAGCTTCAAAAAAAAAAAAAGAAAAAAAAGAAAAAGAAAAAGGTACAGAGAAGGAAGGCTGAGGAAACGGCACACCCGACAAGAGCTGTTTATTTGTTTATTTGCATAGCCTTGTTCTTCAGTGCATTTTGTTTAAAAAGAAAACAAAACAAAAACAGAATGGAGTTGTTTCTGCTTTTATAAAATTTTGTGCCTGAAAAAAAAAATAGTGAAGTAGAGCAGAGAAAGAACAGAGGAAGGAGAAAGAGAGAGAGAATGAGAATGACAGATAATTCTTCAGGGTCTACTCACAGAAAAGCTAAGTACTGAAAGAAGGGAAACTTTAAGCTAGCCTCAGCTCTTTGCATAGCCACAGCCAATGCCAGCTGTAACTCTCTCAAGGCAGCAACATATGAATGGTTTAAGTATTTTACCCAGCCAAGGAGCCCTTCATCTGTGATGGTATCAGGCAAGTGCTCTTAATGGTGAGGAAACACCAGGAAAGGCATGCGTGAGAGCTCTGCATTTAAACAACACTTGAGAGAGGCATGGTGTCCTATGCCTCATCTTGGCACTTATATTGCTTGGGTGAGAGGACCACAAGTTCAAGGCCAGTGCCTACACTGTACTTGGTGAGTGATAGGAATTCCAACCATGCCCCATGGTCGTGCATGCCTGGTGGGACACTTAGTCATCTCCACTTAGTCATTTCTGGGTCATACGGCCTAGGTGACCCATGCCCCATGGTTACCTGGGGTCATATAGTCACCACGTGATCTCTGTGAATGGGCCTGTGTGCGCAGGTGCGTCCTGGCCTTTATAAGGTGGCACCATGTTACCCCGGTCCTTCTACAGGCCTGATCACATCTGTCCCTTTGTCTTGATAAAACTCTTGTTAGTGGATTCTGTCATGTGTCGTGACTTTTCCTTTGGGGCCAGAGTGCTGCAAACAACCTTTCAGTGAGACTGTCTCAAAACCAGAACACAGCTTGACAGTGAACTGCAAGCAGTAAAGAATTGAAGAGCTGAAGAAGTCATTGTAGGAGGGCTGTGATGAGGTTCCGTCAGCTTATACACAGACTCAGTATTGATCACTGCTGGATTAAAGTTACAAAACGGATGTGAATGTTATGAACATGGACACTGTAAGTTGTAGAGCAAAACTAGGAGAAGAAGTGGGATTGGAAATGTGAATACTATGGTTTTCAACTTCAAAGCAGAGAGCTAATAGAGTCTAAAATTAAATAGTATATACCTTTGAAACTTCAGTGAGTGACTTTTTAAATAGTTTAACAAAAGCAGTAAATAGTAATTATCAGTAGTTAATTATTAAAACAAACTGAAATAATTTTTATCTATTTTAAAAATAAGTATCCTAAAATATGTAAGTTAAATACCAATTTATGTGTTAGACACACTTAATAGATGTCTCCATTTTGTTATATTTGTTTCAGATGGTATATACTAAGACAGAAGGAAAAGTTCAGAGAAGAAAGCTAACAAATGCCAGTACATTCTCCTCTGTCCAGGTCAGGAAATTAAAGTTCCCAAGTGCAGAGGTAGGACTTACGTACCACTGCAGAGTCACAGAGTGCAGAGGAAGGCCTTATGTACCACTGCAGAGTCACAGAGTGCAGAGGAAGGCCTTATGTACTCCTGCAGAGTCACAGAGTGCAGAGGAAGGCCTTATGTACCTCTGCAGAGTCACAGAGTGCAGAGGAAGGCCTTATGTACTCCTGCAGAGTCACAGAGTGCAGAGGAAGGCCTTATGTACCCCTGCAGAGTCACAGAGTGCAGAGGAAGGCCTTATGTACCTCTGCAGAGTCACAGAAACAGAGTTCTGATGCTAGTGTTACTTGCTTTAAATAGATGTAAAAATGTGGTAAAGTTAGTAATCCATAGTTTTATGTATCTGTTTGCCTATCTTGTGATGCTCTCTAACATAAAGCTTCATCAGCAGACATTCTTTTTAGTCTTTATAAAAGCTATATTCACACATGTTGGTTCTCTTCTACCATGTGGATCCCAGGGATAGAATTTGGTATTTTAAAATTATTTAAGTGAATTTATAGTACGATTGAAATGTTATAATTGTATTTTATCTTTCTTGAACAAATGATTAAAGCAAAAGAAATACTGGTATTTTCATTTAAAATATTCTTTGAAAATTTCATACACACACATAATCTTGATAATATCTACCCCAAATTCTCCCTTCCCCCTCCAGATCTTCCCAATGTGTGTACATGCCTATGCACACACATGGTGGTTCTCTTTTCCCACCATGTGGGCCCCAGGGATAGAATTCAGGTGGTCAGGCTTGTGCAGCAAGCACTTTTACTCACTGAGCCATCTTACTTGCTCAGTAATTTTCTTTTAATTATCATCCTCTTTCAGTACTTGCCTTCTGTTTGTCATTATTAAATGAATGAAAGCTATTGTGAACTATTAAGTTTAAGTCCCTTTATAATAGAAACTCCTATGGCTTAGATTGTTATGTTGAAGAGGTTTGCAGGAAGCTACAGAAACTCCCAGTAGATGTATATATTCCAGGGTTGTGTAGTCAGCCTCCCTGTTGTGAGTTCTCACATGCTCAATGGGCCCAGGTATCAGGTATGCTTGCCAGAATAGCATGTGCCTCCCTGTATCCCTGGTTGTTTATCAAAAGTCTCTGAACTGGATTATATCATAAATAGAAGAATACAAGATGTCCTGTTTTGTCATTTGGGTGAAAATATGGTCTATTTGTTTTGTAGGTATGACCTGACTTCTAGGGAGTGGCTGCCACTAAACCATTCTGTGAACAGTGTGATTGTAAGATATGGTCATTCTTTGGCATTACATAAGGTAAACTATCTCAACTCTTTACCAAGCAAGAAGTCAATTCTTCCTGTTGCTTTATGTCATTGAATAGCTCTTCAGCTTTGGTTTTAATTGGTATAAACTTTGGTGTGATGGGAGTGTATAATTGGCCAAGTTGTAATTGGAAATTGAAGTTGGAACTATTTGAATCCATGGTATTGTACTGGGATACTATGGTTACAGTGCCAAGTGGTTCAGAATGAAGATTGAAGTGTCACTGAGCCCCATGCTTATTAGCAAGTTTAGCCACATTGCAGTGTGACTGAGTAATCATTTTCATTTCCTTGTTTTTGTGCATATGTTGTAGGATGAAGCAACTTCATTTTCTAAGTCATTTTTTTCTATAATACATCTCATGTGAAGAAGGTGTTTTAGAAAGATAAAGAATGTGATTTATTTTATTTTGTTCTTTCTGTATCTTGTTCCTAATAATTCACTGAAAAGTACATTTTACTCATACTTCTTAAGCTAAGAATAATAATGAGGTTATTTTTTAAAAAGATGTATTTATTTTTATTTTATGTGTATGGCTATTTTGCCTGCTTGTGTGTCTGTGCATGCTGGTCCACAAGAGGCCAGCAGAGGAAGGCATGGGAACCCCAGGAACTGGAGTTAGATACAGGTGGTTGTCAGTGCCATGTGGGTTCTAGGAACCAAACTCTGGCCCCTCCAAGAGCAGCAGCTGCTCCTAACTCCTATGCTGTCTGTTCAGCCCTAGATTTGGTTTTTTTAAAATGGCTTTAAAAATCCTGTTTACATCTTTCTTGTAGGATAAAATCTACATGTATGGAGGAAAAATTGACTCAACAGGGAATGTGACCAATGAGTTGAGAGTATTTCATATTCATAATGAATCGTGGGTATTGTTGACACCCAAAGCAAAGGAGCAGTATGCAGTAGTTGGACACTCTGCACACATTGTTACACTGGCAACAGGCCGTGTGGTCATGTTGGTCATCTTTGGTCATTGCCCTCTCTATGGATATATAAGCACTGTGCAGGAGTATGACTTAGGTATGTATACTTTTTCCAGTGGATATACCTTGAGTATCAGATCAAAAGCCCTACCCTTATTGGGACAGTTTAAAAATTCAACATAACCTTGATCCAGTACTTTGCCTTGCAGTAGTTAATATCAGTATGTAACTGGTAAGATTCAGGTTGTTGATGTCCCTGTACAACAAACGTTTGTTACTGTTAGTTTGCCAAAGATAGCCACAAACAACACTAAATGCTTTGGGTATCAAAATAAGCATAATATAAAACAACAAGCACTGTAAAAATAATTTTGTATAGCCTTTAGAGGTTAGTTTAATGCAGTGTTATTTTACCTCAAGGTATAATATTTCCTTGTGTTAAGTTTTGGTGTTTTTCATTGTATACAGGAGTGTCAGAATTGAAGTTTTGATAAAGTAGTCCTATAAAGTATATCTAGATATCATTAAAGTACATCTGAAAATCATAGGAATCACTAAAGATCATAGGAAATTAAATGAGAGAAACTTGAATCTTTAATATTTAAAATTTATTTTAAAAATCTGAATCTTTAAGAATTTGTTCTTTGAAAGTTTCATGCATGTATCTTGATCTTACCTACCACCCATTTTCTCCATCCATCTCCTCATAGGCTCCCTACCCCAACACACCTTCTTCCCAGATTTATATCCTCCTTTCGAGGGCTGACATACTGAGTCCAGTTAATGCAGCCCGTTTGTATCATTGTGGGGCCATCCACTGGGACATGAACAATGTACTAGTACCCTAAAGAAAAATGACTCCCCTCTTAAGACTAGAGCAGCCTCTACTACCAGCAGCTTCTCAGTTGTGGGAGGGGCCTTGGCCGATCCTCCCTCCTATATGCTGGAATTTTTAAATTGCTTGATTTTGTGTAGTTCCTGTGCAGTGACCACAGCTGCTGGGAGTCCTTGTGTGCAGCAGCCATGGCATGTTTAGGGGACAGCAGTCCACAGAAGTTTTCTTATCCTCAGGCTCTTACATTCTTTCCAAGATGTTCGCTGAGTCTTGGGGCAGAGGTTGATACCTACCCTTCTGTGGCTGAGCACTCCATCATTCTTGGCACTCTGAACCTTGAATTAACCACTAATCATTGCAAGAAAAGCTTTGACCACAGCTCAGAGTAACACAGATTTCCCTACTTAAACACAATTATTTAGAAGGCAGTTTGACAACATGACTTTAGGAAAACAACGTTCAACAGGCTTTCTTCTTGAGTCCATGACTTCCCGAGCTATGAGTTTGACCATGCTTACTGTACCAGGCATGGATTCCCTCCTGTAGAGTAGCCCTCAAACCTGACTGAAGAGACTGGTGGTTACCCACTCTGATGGTCTTGTCACTATTGTACCGGGGGTACATCTTTGCTTTGCAAGTCAGTGTTGTAGAATTCAGGGTCCAGCATTGGGCACGACCATTGGTGACGTCTTTCCTTCAGCAGCAGCGTAATTACCTTCTAGCCCTGTGACAGCTAGCTAGCAGGAATGGCACTTCTTATTCTGTTAAGGATTTACTTTCCATATCCTGGAACCAAAATACTCAGTGTCTTCAGCTGTGAGATTCTACCATCTAGTTATAGTGGGCAACCAGGGCATGGCAATAGTCTATATTTTTAGAGACCTGCCAGACTGGTGACCTGTAGGAAGGTAACCTGTAACTGAGATTTTGAGTTAGCATACAAACCTACAGGCTTTCATGAGGTTTCTCCATGTATCCTTAGTTTTCATTAACCCACACCCCTTTCTTTTCTCCCACACCCCTTTCCCCTTACTTAAACATTTGCCTCCCAATATCACCCAACACCACTTCTTTCATATCACTTGTGCTTTACTACAAATAATAATAATAATAATAATAATAATAATAATAATAATAATAGTTCCTCTTCCTCCTCCTCCTCTTCCTCTTCCTCTTCTTCTTCTCCCTCTTTCTTACCCTCTCCCTCTTCTTCCTCATCTTTCTTCTTATTTTCATTGTACTGGGAATTAAACCCAAGGTCCTTGTACATGCTAGACCAACACTGCCATTAAGGTATGCCCCCAGAACTTTTTCTTTTGAGATGAGGTCTCACTAAATTGTCCAGGCAGGCCTTGAACTTGTCATCCACCTGCCTCATTTACCTAGTACCTGGGACTTATAGGCCTGCTCTGGCCAGGCCTGGCTAGATGCCCTTCTTTATAAATAAGATGAAGGTGTATCCTGAACTTCCTTCTTTTGCTCTGAGCTGTTTAGACTTTAAACTACTGTTTAAGTAGTTTAAATTATTTAATGCTTAATAAGAAGAAGAGCCTGCAACATTGACTTAAACTGTCTTTTCTTTTCAGAAAAGAACACATGGAGTATACTACACACTCAGGGTGCTCTTGTACAAGGGGGCTATGGTCACAGCAGTGTTTATGATCACAGGACCAAGGCCCTGTATGTCCATGGTGGCTACAAGGCTTTCAGCGCCAATAAATACCGGCTTGCAGATGACCTCTACAGATATGATGTGGATACCCAGATGTGGTGGGTGCTTTTCCTTGAGCTTTCCTTTGATGGTGTAGATTCTGGACAGGCAATTGGTTGAAAAATACTATGCTACAGTTTGTTTTCTGTTCAGCATTGTGTGTAACAAAGTTAGGGAATAAACACGGTAAGGAAGTTGAGGCAGGATTTGTTCTGTTGCTGTCTGTTAGCTTTTCTGTTGTTAGGACAGTTAGAAAGTGCTTAGTGTTGCGGACTGGTTTCACTTCTCATCCTCTTCAGAATTCTCAGGAATAGAGTTGTGCTGATTTTATACCTACTTAACAAGCATAGTCTTTCTTTTTTCCTTTTTTGGTGTTGGGGGTCAAACCCAGGGCTTTGCACAGGAATAGGCTGTACCATCAGTCAATATATTGTTTAACTTTTTTCTTCATCAGCGAAGTGTCATTGTTGGGGTCATTTGCTGGTTTATCCTTTTAAAACAAGGTGTTTCATACCTAAGTGATAGTTTCCCTCTCTCTAAACTGTAGCTCAGCCTTTACTTTTACTAAATGTAAATAAATTTGAGTTATGAAATAATTATAAAGCATTGGTCTCCATCTCCATCTCTCCCTCCTTCCCTCTCTGCTTTTCTGTCTCAACATACAACAGATACCAGGCTGTGGATGTAATTTTTCATTGTCAGGGAGATCACTGACCTCAGTGGCTGTGCACCACTGAGCCTATACAGTTGGAAGTTCTGATCTCTAGCTTTTGCCTTACTAATAAAACATTTAGCATAAATTTTGATCTATAATTGTATATAGTTCTTATCCCGAAACTGGAATTATAGAGCCATAGGTTATGAACATTTTAGGGATCTTACTATAGTTTCCTAAAATTCTTAGAGATTTTTATGAATTTTTTTAAGGAAGTGGCTTATATATAGGGGAAAATCAAGTATTGCACATTTGTTGCGGAAGTTATAAAGTAATTACATGTAAGTTGGCAGATAGCTAAGTATTCTTCTAAAACTAACCTTGTATTTATTATTTTTAAATAAACTCAAAAGGACCATTCTTAAGGACAGCCGATTTTTCCGTTACTTGCATACAGCTGTGATAGTGAGTGGAACCATGCTGGTGTTTGGAGGGAACACACACAACGACACATCCATGAGCCATGGCGCCAAATGCTTCTCCTCGGACTTCATGGCTTATGACATTGGTAAGTTTCCCAAAGATGTTTTAGCTTTAGGAATATTTTCTTTGCCTATGAACAACATTGAGGATTGATGTTAAAATAATTGCACCATTTGAAAGAAGCCCAGCCAGGCAGTGGTGGCACACACCTTTTATCCCAGCACTTGGGAAGCAGAGGCAGGTAGATCTCTTAAGTTGGAGGTCAGTCTGATCAACAGAGCAAATTCCAGGACAGCTAGAGCTACACAGAAAAACCATGTCCTGAAATACATAAATGAATGAATGAATGAAGGAAGGAAGGAAGGAAGGAAGGAAGGAAGGAAGGAAGGAAGGAAGGAAGGAAGGAAGAAAGTTAAAAAAATAAAGAAGTCCCAAGTGGTAGAATTTGTATTTATTTGAGTAAGGTTTCATATTTATTGAAAAGCATTAGTTTACATTAAGCTACAGTAAATTCTTTAAAAGAAGTCATTCTTACTAATTACTTGAAATCTTTTTTTAAAGGCTAATTTAACTGGTATCTCCTTTGATAATTGCCTTACATAGTAGTGGTGTGTAGTTGTAACCACAAGCATCATGTTAAGTTTGATGAGTCTGCATTAGCTGTAAGCAAGTTTCTGGAAACCTGTCTTCATGCATGCTTTTGACCAGAAGAGGGCAGTATTTACTTATTCCTAGAAAATAAACATCTAATGTTCTTTTGTATTAATACCATCAGATATTCTTTTGTTTTTGTTTTGCTTTTTGAGACAAGGTCTCACTATGTAGCTCTGGCTAGCCTGGAGGTCTTTATGCAGATCAAGCTGACCTTAAACTCAGAGAGTTCCTCCTGCCTCTGCCTCCTGATTGCTAGGATTAAAGGTGTATACCACCACATCTGGCTAGATGTTCATTTTAAAAATTATTCTTACTATGGCAAAATATACATAATAACTGTTAGTAAATTGGTTGCAAAAGGTGAGTTTTGCAACTCTGTGGGTTTGGTGTCCCAGGTTTTGGCACCAAAATGGTAGTAAATTGATGGCTGAAACTGCAAGGAGACAGTTCAACTCTGGAGGGCAAGGTATCCTGGACACCTTAAGCTACTCAGAACAAGAGCTCTGCTCTGAAGGTGTCCCAAACACCTGGAGCTGTTTAGCACAGCTCTGATGGCTGAACTGCAGACAGTTTAGCCCTAGAGGGCGAGGTATCCCAGACACCTTGAGCTACTCAGATCAAGAGCTCTGCCCTGGAGGTGTCCCGGACACCTAGAGCTGTTTTGCACAGCTCTGATGGCTAGGACTGCAAAGAGACAGCCCAACTTTGGAAAGGAAAATTTTCTGACTTCTTGGGAGAGTCAGGCCTGGAACTGCTTCAGCAGGGAAGGGTGTCCTGACTCTTCGGGAAAGTCAGGATATACATGTGTGATGGAGGATGGTCTCCCTGCAGGACACAGCAATCCTGCTCCTCTCCCGGAGAGCCACAATCTCCAGCTCAGTGTTACCAGCTCTCTCTTGCTCAGTCCACTATGGGACATCTTAGTAAGGTTCTTCTGTTCAGCTCCCCTTTGCTCAGCCCACTATGGGACATCCCAGCAAGGTTTTTCTGTGCACCAGTGAATGAAGGTCTTCACCCAAAACTCTTTTGAGAAAGTCCAGAAGAGTAGCTACCTCTACTAGGTAGAGAACAGCTCACAACTGACCGGGCAGGGCGGTTTATGTAGGATGTCTAGGGGGCAGAGTCAACTGTGATTAGTTAGTTTTTTTTCTGCCCAGGGATTGGCCAGTTTTGTGGGCAAGGGGCAGAGATGGCCCTGATTTCAGGGCCAAACTGTTTCTTTCACTGGCCTTTCTTGGCTTTTTGACACTACCTCTAAGGCCAGGGCACATTTCTTTCACTGACTCTGATTCCAGAATGTTATTTTGGTACTAGCTTTAGAGTCAGGGCATATTTCCTGGGTTCTGGGTTTGGGGATAAAGTGTTCATTTCTCTGGCTCAGGTCCCAAACTCAGGCTGTGTTTCTTTCCCTGGTCCTGGGCCCTAGGGCCAGGATTCTACTGTCCTGCTCTGTGATTGGTTGGTTTCACAAGTCAGTTTGACAGGGTCAGAGATGTCTCTGATCTGATCTAAACTGTGTTTCTCTCACTGGCCTTATCTGAGCCATCCTTCCCTAATTCTGGGCTCCAGGGTCAGGATGGGTGTCTTTAGCCAGCCCCTTTTCCCTACAATAACACTCACCACCTTAATGTTTTAAGTAGTTTAAGTGAACTAAATATATTCATAATGTTATTTATGCTGTATCACCATCCATCTGCATGCTGGCTTCTTATAAACAGAAACCCTCTGCCCTTAAGTACTAGTTCCTCTCTTCATCCTCACTCCAGCCTCTTGAAATCACATTCTCCTGATTGTCTCTGATTTTGACTACTCTAGGTCAGATGTTCATTTTTTTTAAAAAAATCTTGTTTATTTTTATTTTTATTTTATGTGTATGAGTGTTTTGCCTGCATGTATGTTAAGTACACTGTGTGTATTCAGTCTCCATGGAGGCCAGAAGTAGGCATTGGGACTGGAATTACAGACAGTTGTGAGCTGAGATGTAGGTGCTGAGGAGCAGTGAGTGTTCTTAACTGCCGAGCCATCTTCCTGGCCCTAGGTGTTTGTTTTTACAGATGCGGTTGTGCTAGCCATTGAGCTTTTTTTTTTTTTTTTTTTTTTTAAGATTTATTTATTATGTATATAGTGTTCTGTCTGCATGTATGCCTGCATGCCAGAAGAAGGCATCAGATCCCATTATAGATGATTGTGAGCCACCATGTGGTTGCTGGGAATTGAACTCCGGACCTTTGGAAGAACAGCCAGTGCTCTTAACCTCTGAGCCATCTCTCCAGGCCACCACTGAACTTTTCAATTGAGAATGATGGATACATTATTGTCAGTTCTTCTTTAAGCTGGAGCAAGCAGAGAAATGAGAAGGTGTTGGGAAGGTGGAAAGAATAGCCTTGGGCATGCTGTGGTGAAAGCTGCAGGCTGATTGGAGGCTGTAGGGACAGAGGGCATAAGCTGATGAGTTAGAGGAAGGTAAGAGGACCAGGGGTCTTGCTACATTGTGGTTCCAGGTAGGGTCTGTTCTCCCTGTGAGGAAGATGGGGTTGAGACTAGCAGGAAGTGAGGGCTGCTGTTGTTGAAGCTGAATGAAGTGTGGCTGGATTGCAGAACCTGCATCTGTCTCAGGGTGAGACAGTGAGCATGAGCATGGCTCTGCAGTGGCAGTTGATGTGAGGTCCAGCAGAGAAGCTGGAGCATGAGCCATGCAAAGGACAAACCAGGAGATCTGGGAGAACTAGGGAAAGACTTGGGCATTCCACAAAGTTTAATAGGATCTTTTTTTAATTTGCTGCCTGTACTTTTTCTATTGCTATTAAGATTCAGAGGCAAATAGAAAGCAGTTGTGAGCTTGGCATGGTGACACATGCCTTTAATCCCAGCATTTGGGAGGCAGAGGCAGGTGGATTTCTGAGTTGGAGGCCACCCTGGTCTATAGAGCAAATTCCAGGACAGCCAGGGCTACACAGAGAAACCCTGTCTTCAAAAACAAACAGAAATAAAAAATTTGTAAACCCCTGTGTTTTGCTATTGTAGACTATAAAATTGCATCCCCCCCCCCCCCCCCCCCCGTGACAAAGCCTCAGATTTGCTGTGTAGTTGTAATTGAGGCTCACCTTGAACTCCTGGTCCTCCTGTCTCCACCTCTCCAAGTGCTAGCTAGGATTACAGATGTGTACCCATGACTAGCATTAAAATTTATTTATTTACTTATTTATTTTTGGTTTTTCAAGACAGGTTTCTATGTATAACCCTGGCTGTCCTGGAACCTGCTCTGTATACCAGGCAGGCCTTGAACTCACAGAGATCTGCCTGACTCTGCCTCCCAAGTGCTGGGATCAAAGGTGTACAACACCACTGAGCAGCTGCATTAAAAATTTTAAGTTAGAAAATGTCACTGGGCGGCGGCGGTGGCAGCGGTACGTGCCTTTAATCCCAGCACTTGGGAGGCAGAGGCAGGCGGATCTCTGTGAGTTCAAGGCCAGCCTGGGCTACCAAGTAAGTTCCAGGAAAGGCGCAAAGCTCCGCAGAGAAACCCTGTCTCGAAAAAAAAAAGAAAAAGAAAATGTCTTGGTGGACTGGCTGGAGATGCATCTCAGCAGTAGAGTGCTTACCTGCCATACACAAGGCGCTGGGGCTGATCCCTAGCACAAGGGAAGAAGAAAGTTCAGGACTAAAGCAGACATTCTGGTGGGCAAAAATGGCAGACAGTAGAGTAGTGGCAATCACAGTGGGTGCTGTGGGTGAGAAAAGCATTCATTGATTAGCATCTCTGTGCAGTGCTTTTATTTCATTTCCTGAAGTACTGCTGCTGCTGTCTTTTACACATAATAGCATTACTAAAAAGGAAGAAAAGCATGTTTTATAAGGCTGTGTTCACTGCATTCTCCTTCCTTCCTTCCTTTTCTTTCTTTCTTTCTTTCTTTCTCTTTTCCTTCCTTCCTTCCTTCCTTTCTTCTTTCCTTCTTTTCTTTTCTTCCTTTGCTTTCTTCTTTCTTTTTCTTTTCTTTCTTTCTTCCTTCCTTCCTTTCTTTCTCTTTTCCTTTCTTCCTTCCTTCCTTTCTTCTTTCCTTCTTTTCTTTTCTTCCTTTGCTTTCTTCTTTCTTTCTTTTTTCTTTTCTTTCTTCCTTCCTTCCTTTCTTTCTTTTTTTTCTTTCTTTCTTTTTTTTTTTTTTTTACTATATATAGTCCTGGCTGTCTGGAGCTCACTGTGTAGACCAGGCTGTCCTTGAATTCACAGAGATCCTCCTGCCTCTGCTTCCTAAGTGCTGGAATCAAAGGTTATGTCACCACTCTTGGCCTGCATTCTTCTTTCTAAAGACTGTCAGTTCCTGTTGACTGTAAATGACAGTCTCCTCTGAAATGTGTTTTTTTTGCCCTAGCTTGTGACCGATGGTCAGTGCTTCCCAGACCTGATCTCCACCATGATGTCAACAGATTTGGCCATTCAGCAGTCTTACACAACAGGTAACTGGAAAGCTAAGGTTATGTTACTGTCTTACATCTTATATTTTTAATATCATTTTTCTAATAGTTCTATCTGAATGGTAAGAGGTTTGGGGAGAAAAAAAGGAGGGGGCATTTTAAGTTCAGGCTAAGGTAAAGGGAACAGGACCAGGAGACAAAGAGCAAGTTTGAAGTTTGCACTGCATCTAAGGGTATGCTCAGGAATCCCTTTCTGACCAGCATAGCTCTTTGTCCATCTGCCCCCGGAAGCTTAGTCAGGAAAGGATGTTCGGAGGACTGGGGCCATGGCACAGGAGTAGACTGTTCTCCTGGCATGCATAAGGTCCTGAGTTCTGACTCCAGCACTGTGCCTTCCTCAGATGCAGCATTTGCCCTGAGGACACGCAGACTGGTCACTTTAAAGTATGCTTTAAAGACTGAGGTGCTAAGCAACCCACTGATGTGAACTTTTCTCATTTTGCTGCTATTATTACTTCTTTCTGCTTCCCTCTTTACAATTCAAATTTTATAAATCCCGACAGGTGGTGGCGGCACACACTTTTAATCCCAGCACTCTCATAGGCCGAGGCAGGCGGATCTCTGAGTTAGAGAGCAGCCTGGTCTACAAAGTGAGTTCCAGACAGAAATCCTGTCTTGAAAAATAAAACAAAATCCAAATTAGTTGTATAAACCCTAAAATTATTTAAATACTATAATCTTATATATTTCCTTAGGTTTTCAAATTTTCAGATAAATTACTTGTATTAGGATAAGTACAAAAATGACATTCTGGAAATGGGAAGAATTGACCATTTAGAAACTAGATATTGGGAAAAGGTGATCTCTTTAATCACAAGATTACTGAATGTTTTCACAAGTGTGGAAAGTTTTGTGGCAATACCATTCTAGTTCTAGATACCAAAGTGGGAGCTTTTTTTTTAATTATTATCTTGTTCACTTAAGTGTTATCTCGAATTGCAATATGATTGTTTCACTCAGAAAAGGTCCTAAGTGTCTCTTGAGGTTTTCACTTGGCAAGCATCAGGACACCTGGTCTTGCTGGTGGCTGGCTGTGCCATCTCTTCACTTATGTGTTCTTGGTGCTCTCCTAGCACAGGGTTAGGCACATTGTGGGCATTTGATAGGTGGCAAGTATACTAGTATATATCTAACTAATAATATCAAATGAATGAATATTAATATATCTAACTAATATCAAAAGAATATTAAAACATTCTTAAGTTTTACATAAACTCAGCAAAGTTGACAGTTTGTCATAAAGTGTAATTTAGCCATGCATCAAAATCAGGAATAGCTGTCTGGATTATAATGTTTTTATTTTGTGTAATTCCTGTGGTGTGTTTGAATTTCAGGCAGGGTTGGAAGAGGCAGAGAATGGTAGAGGTCCCATGGTTGTAATTTAATTGTATAAAATAATTTGCTGAAGGATAACTTTGACCTCTTGTGTTATCAGTTAGCAACATTTGGTCACCGGTGTCTGATTTAATTGTTACAATTGTGATTTTAAGAGAGGTCGAAGGAGAGAAGGCTGTGGGATTTGAGGTTGCTAGAGGGAGAGGCAGCATTTCTCTAAGACTCCTGGAAGACTCCCAGAGCCACGGTGTGATCTCAGATGTTCAGAACTGCGGAGGACACCAGCTGTGTTGAGGTTAAGCCACAGATTTATTAACTAAATCCAACTTGATTCATGTCAGACTCAGGAGCCAGTAGTGAGGTAAAAAATGAATCTTAGAGTTTTTCTTTTTGGTTATTGAAATGTCTGGTTTTCAGATATTGTAATGAATACAGAGCCACACAGTTACTGTGCTTTGTTTAGCCCTTTGTTGTTTTGGAGAGAAAAATTGAAAATCAGTGCAGGTGAGTTACCAAATTCCTCATTGTAGAGTAGTATTAAACTTTCTCGGAGCTATAGGACATTGGAGATGGGAGAATCCTTGCTTATTGCAGCCCAGAGATAACAGAAGAGGTTTCTTTTGAGGAGGCAAATGTCATTGTGAACTTGGATTTAAAATTATTTGGTGCATTTCATCTAGTGTGGTTCTTAACTCTAGCTAGTGAGCATCTTTTCGTAGTAGCATGTGAGTCTGACAACCCTGTTTGTCACACAATCTAAGACCTAGTTTTTTTCCATTTTCGCTGGATTGGTCTTTTAAGAATACAGGTTGGGCAGGCATGGTAGCTCATGCCTATAATCCCAGCACTCAAGTATCTGAGATAAGAGGAATTCTTCAAGGTTAAAAGTCCTAAGTTTTAGGCCAGCCTAGGCTACAAAGTTCTGAGTGAGACCATATCTCCAACAAGTTAAAGCAAGTTAAAGAAATGTTGTGTGTCTTGTGATTACTCTGTGGCACTATATCTATGTAATTTCTAGAAAAGTGACTTAAGGTTCAAAAGGGTAAATATAGAGTTGTTTCAAGTTGCCAAAATCCTTTATGTAGACTTCTATAATCTTACATGCCTAGCAGCAGTGTATGAGTTTTCCTGTTGCCCTGAAGCCTCACCAATTCAAATATTATGTAATATTTGTTTTTGGGTTTTTTTTGCCAGTTTAATAGGTAACAAATTTTACTTTTTTCTTCGCCAGATAGAAAGGTAACAAATGGCCTAACAATGTTCTAATTTGCATTTCTCTGACTAAAGTCAAATTTCTTCATATTCATAATGACAGTTGCATTAATTTTCCCTGCATACTTATTGAAATATGTCACCTACATAGTTCCTTTAGTCTTTTATAGACCTTGACTCAGGCAACGCCAGGATTCATGGCTTCGATGCAGAAAGGAATCTCAGGACTAACCAGTATGTTGCAAAGTCTAGCTGTTCTGGGTAGTAGTGGCACACTCCTTTAATCCCTTGGGAGGCAGAGACAGACAGATCTCTGTGAGTTTGAGGCCAGCCTGGTCTACAGAGTGAGATCCAGGACAGGCTCCAAAAGCTACAAAAAAACAAAAACAAAAACAAAACCCTGTCTCAGAACAACAACAACAACAACAACAACAACAACAAGACATAAAAGGAAAGTGCTCAAGGAAAATAAAGCATGAATGTGACTTCTAGAAGAGGAGTCACACTTCAGGTGTCCTCATGGTGACTATATATAGGTTTTTAGAATTTGATTGTGCAGCACTTTCCATGGGACCCTTCTGTCTGTTCTCTTTGATAACTGAGATCGTAGCTGGCACTGGAAATGCGTCAGATGGCACTACAAACTGAGAAGATAGACTCCTCTGTTAGGGTTAGGACATGGTTTCCTCTGTAAATAGGACTTCTGGCAAGAGTCTTAGAAAACCCTGTGTTGATATTGAGGAATGGAGGAAGACCTTAAGCAGTTATTAATTGGGTTAGAATTCTTGCTTTCTCAGTTGGCTAAAGGCTTCCAGGATGACTTTTCCTTCTATAATTTTCTCTCACTCTCTAGCCTTCTTCGTATTAAAATTTCTCTGCCTTTTCCTTATTTTTGTGTATGTATGTACTCATATGTGCCTGTGGGCCCCACATAGGAGAGAAGAGGGAGGTGGGTGTCCTGAAGCTGGAGTTTTAGGTGTTAGCGAGCTGCTTGTTGTGGGTGCTAGGAATCAGACTGTCCTTTGGAAGAGCAACAAGCTCTTTTAACCACTGAGTCATCTCTCCAGCCTCGAGTCTGTCTTCTCTCTAATAGAAGATGTCATTCCAGCTCCAAGGACTACAACACCTTCTTCTGGCCTCATTGGGCACCCATACACATGTGCACATACCCACAGACACACAGACACACACACACACACACACACACACACACACACACACACACCTATCTTTTTAAAATGCCACTTCCCTGTGTACTCATTGTCCATGTGCACACCGACAGGCAGATTGTTGAGGCTCTTCTGAGTGACTACAAAGCAGAGTGGAAGGTAGGATTTTAGAGGATAGATGACAGTAGCGGTCTTTGAGACCCTGGAAATAATTTCTCAGAGCACTTAAAACGAGTCAGTTATGGGAGGAGTGCTGTAGCACACATGGAAGTCAGAGGACAGCTTCGTGAAGTCGCTTCTCTCCTTTCCCTTATTATGGGTCCAGGGATTGAACTCAGATCGTCCAGTTGGGTGGCAAGTGCTTTACCTGATGAACCATCTCACTAGCCCTCTCAGAGGATTTTTAACACAGTTTTTCTAAAGACTGACAGTCAGAAGTTTAAGCCAGACATATGAAAATCCTAGCACATGGGAGACAGAAGCAGGAAGATGTCCCCAAGGTGGAGACCAGTCTATCCTACAGAAGTTCTAGACCAGCAAGGGCTACACAGTGAAACCTCTCTCAAATTTCAAAGCCAACAACCAAAACCAGCTGTATGTCATGCATGTGTTGTGTGCATTTTCAGTAAATTCCTTCTCTCTCTCCTCTTAGTACCATGTATGTGTTTGGCGGCTTCAACAGCCTCCTCCTCAGTGACATCTTAGTCTTTACCTCGGAGCAGTGTGACGCGCACCGCAGTGAGGCAGCTTGTGTAGCAGCAGGACCTGGTATCCGGTGTCTGTGGGACACAGGGTCATCTCGATGTACCTCCTGGGAGTTGGCAACTGAAGAACAAGCAGAAAAGTTAAAATCAGAATGTTTTTCCAAAAGAAGTATGTTTTTTTTTTTCACTTAGAATTTAAAGATCTAATTTTATCTAAATTATAAAGGAAGTTAATATCTGTGCACTTTTTATGTTCACCTTATTCTCTGGTTATTTATTAATAACTTGTACAAGGTCTTTAGATGGGGGTCTTGTGGCTCATGGAAGCTGTTAGCAAGTGATAACCCTTCCCAACATTCTGTAGGCTTTGTATAACAATTCCAGGTCTGACTGCAGGTGCTCTGAGGCCATGCTGTCTAGTGGGATTTTGATTTGGTTTTGGTTGTTTGAAGCAGAGTCTCTTAGCCCAGCTCAGACTAGCCTCAGACTTCTTGTGAACTTCCTCCCTCAGCTTCCTGAATGCTGGTATTATAGGCATGCACCACCAGCCTACCTGTGAAATGTTTTGATGATGGGAATGTTACACACTTTTCTTTGTTCAGTGTAGTAGCCACTAGCAAGCTGGTCCTATCAGATATTTGAAATGTGGCTAGTCTGACTAAGGGGCTGATTGTTTTATTTATTTATTTTTTAGTTTTACTTTTAAAGTGCATGTAGTGAGCCAGGTACATGCCTATAATTCAGATACTCAAAAGCTCAGACAAAAGCTAAAAATATCAACAATAAAAGAACTGTATATGGTTATTGGCTGCTATATTGATGATAAAGGTCTAATGTTAAGGATAAGACTGGGGGACATCATATAGCTAATTGTTCTGGTGGACAGTGGTAGAGCTGCTGTCCTCGACAAGTATTTCCAGCCTCTTTAGCTGGATACAGCAGTGCGGCATGTCAGATGCACTAAGGTTCCTGCTTCTCAAGCCCCTGAGTTGTTCCTGTTATTTTTGTCTCCTTATCTACTTGCTTAGTGGTTACCCTAAGCACCACTTCACCAACTCAGTGATTAGCATGTACAAAAATCCTTGAAAATATAGGAAGAGTGCTTCCAAGATTTTGTTTCTATCAATCAGTTTAAAGTATGAGACTACAGTACTTATCTAGTAAGAACAATGTTGCAGTTAACATGAGAATTATATTGAATAGAGACTTTTTATTTCCTGGTATGTGCCAAATTAAGCTGTGCGGGGACATAAGGGTCTATTGGAGTTTTGGTTCTTGATAGAAAAGACATAACCAGAACTTGTGAGAATTCCTGACTCTCCCAAAACAGTTAGAATCAGTAGAATAATAACCAATTTTTAAAAATCAGCTTAAATGTTAGTGTATTAGAAATAAATTATCTTAGGGTGGTTCAGTATGAACGTATTAGTTTTGTCTCACTTTCTGGGTAGACCTAATCCTGTTACAATAAACTTTCCCTGGCAGGAAAAGCAGCCTAAGGTACAAACTGACCAGGAGAGTTTCTGTAACATTAGGCCAGTGGCCTCTCTTCCTGATTGTTTGTGTCATGTCTATAATATCTTTTCACAGATAGGGCAGCGTTACTTTGTAGCTTCTCATTTGGGGATTAATGGGAATTATGTGAGCTCTACAAAGTATGTAAGTTCTGAAACTCAAGTCTTGATTCACATGTGTATGGAGTACAGCTTAGCAAGTGCCTCTTGTGGGGTTCTTGGTCACTAGATACACCTGCCCAGATATGCCTTGCATTTGTAGCTAGGAGGAATGGCTTGGCCTCTTGAATTACTTTCTTTGGCTTCTTGGCAGCTTCTGGTGTTAATTCTATTGCTCATTGATATTTGCCCTGAGAAGAAAAGCATTCAAAGGCCCAGCCAGATCTTCCATTATATCTTAGAATTGTTACAAAATTAATTAACAGACCTTTGCTTTTCACTTTCTGTATACTTTTCGAGGAGACAGTTACAAAACAGTACTTTTTCAAATTGTCTGCTTATGTCTGTTTTATTTTAACCTGAACATGGTGGTGTTTTTTCCTTTCGGTTTGACACTACATTTGCTTCCCAACCATTGTTAGGAGCTTATCTGTCTCAGATTCTGCTCAACAGAGGCTGCCTGTCATATAGTTGATAAGTTCTTCTTCTCTTCATAGCCCTTGACCATGACAGATGTGACCAACACACAGATTGTTACAGCTGCACAGCCAATACCAATGACTGCCACTGGTGCAATGATCACTGTGTCCCCGTGAACCACAGCTGCTCAGAAGGCCAGGTCAGATGCTGTTTTCAAGGATTTTAGAGGAAAGAAAAAAAAATGCTTGTTAAGTTTGGGTATACTGTAAATAATGAGCAGATTTATTTTTAAAATGGGATGTTGATTTGAATTTTTCCATTGCTCAGATTTTCTCTTAGGAAGGAATGTTGGATACATCCTGATTCTAAGGGTCTCTGTGTGTAGTGACTCAGAAAAAGTGTTTTACAAATGTCTTTGTCTTATATCTTGACTTAGCATAACTTTTGTGCTCACTATATTTGACTTTAAATTTATATGATAATAGGCTAAAGAAGATAAGGTGACCCAGCTTTTATTGTCTTTAATGGTTCATGACATGTTTTTCTCCCAGTTTAATGGAGTTCATAAGATATAAAAAGCTATATACTGCTGCTCTGGGCAGGGGGTTGGGAGAAGCACTGGAAAAGCCCCAGCTTCAGCTTTCACATTTTACAGATAAATGTTGACTGAGGTGTGGTGGTGGAGGTGGTTCCAGTGGGCTACCTTGCCAGCTAAAGGCATGTTAGTGAGAATGCACTGTGGTGTTCCCACTATAGTACCACTTCTTGTTCGTTCTATTTAATTCTGTCTGTCTGTCTGTCTGTCTACTTCCTTCTCTCCTTCCTTTCCCCCCTCCTTCCCTTCCTTCCTATCTGCAGTTACTGTCCTTATAGTCCTCACTGAGTTCTTTGTGAGTATAAACAAAAGCACTTCTCCACTGTGTTCTAGATCTCCATTTCCAAGTATGAAAGTTGCCCCAAGGATAACCCCATGTACTACTGCAATAAGAAAACAAGCTGCAGGAGCTGTGCCCTAGACCAGAACTGCCAGTGGGAGCCCCGGAATCAGGAGTGCATTGCTCTGCCTGGTAGGTAGGCCTTGCACTGGAATACCCTCTGTGAGGGGCCAAAACTTGATCCTCCCTCCCCTGGTTAGGTTGAACCTAGGAAAGAGAAGCATTTTCTGTCTGTTTAGCCCTCTCACTATTTGGGGAACTATTTTGTGTTTGTTTTTAACTTAAACATGGTTCTCACATATTTATTTTACAGGCCTTTGGAATAAAGGGAAGTGCTGTGGGATGTTTTGTATGTTAAATGTGTTGCTCTGATTGGTGAACAAATAAAACACTGATTGGCCTGTAGCCAGGCAGGAAGTACAGGCAGGACAAACAGAGAAGAGAATTCTGGGAAGTGGAAGGCTGAGGCAGAGAGACACTGCCAGCCACTGCCATGAAAAGCAAAATGTGAGGTACCAGTAACCCACGAGCCACGTGGCAACTTATAGATTAATAGAAATGGGTTAATTTAAGATAGAAGAAGTAGATAACAAGAAGCCTGCCACAGCCATACAGTTTGTAAGTAATATAAGTCTCTGTGTGTTTACTTGGTTGGGTCTGAGCGGCTGTGGGACTGGCGGGTGAGAGAGATTTGTCCTGACTGTGGGCCAGGCAGAACTGGGAAAAACTCCAGCTCCAGGGAAGCATCATCATCTGTTCTGATAATCAGATGGTAGCTGAGATCCACATCACAAACCATGTCCCACGTTCCCTCCTTTTGCTGTGATTCCCTGGTCCTAGAGCTCTGTAGTAGTCTCGGCAGCAGTCAGGGCCCTGCAGGAGGTTTCATTGGAGGTTCAGAGTGATGAGTTTAGGTCCTAAGACCAGCTAGCCATGACTAAATCTCTGTGATATTTTGCTTGATCAGCATATCCTGGGAGTGGGGCTTCTATGGCTCTCCGACATCTGAAGCTTGAATAGGGCAGTTGATCTGGACTCTTTGAAGGAATTTTATTTAGTTTGCTGAATGGGCTTAATCCGTGTTCTATTGCTATGAGGAAGCATTACTGAGACAACTCTTATGAAAGAAAACGTTTAATTGGGGGCTTGCTTATAGTTTCAGAGGATATTATCATCATGGCAGGAGCCTGGTAGCACACAGGCAGATATTGGAGTGAGAGCTGAGATCTACTTCCTGATCCATAAGCTAAGATGCAGACGGAGAGTGATAGAGATGGGACCTGGCATGGGCGTTTGAAAGTTCAAAGTCCACCCCAGTGACATACTTCCTCTAACAAGCCCACAGCTACTCCAGCAAGGAATCCTCCTAATAGTGCCGCTCCCTGGTGAATAAGCATTCATGTGTGTGAACCTATGGGGATCATTCTTATCCAAACCACTACAGGCTTTTTGTGCTTTTTGTTTTGTGTCTCTTTAATATCCAATAGAATGCCTAGGTATAGGTAGAGAGCCTATAATTTTGACTCACTGCCAATACCACATTCTGAGGAGCAAGCTTATCTGCTCTTTTTTTTTTTTTTTTTTTTTTTTTTTTCTCGAGACAGGGTTTCTCTGTAGCTTTGGAGCCTGTCCTGGAACTCACTCTGTAGCCCAGGCTGGCCTCAAACTCACAGAGATCCACCTGCCTCTGCCTCCCGAGTGCTGGGATTATAGGCATGCGCCACCACTGCCCAGCTGCTTATCTGCTTTTAAGTTATACCTTTCCACAGGCCGCTCACTGATCTCAATAGCTGTTCAGTTAGTGAACATTGTTGGTGTACCAACAATGTGCTCTGGTTCTGAGGCAATTGCTGGCTTGTTCACTTTCATGCTAGTGTCCAGGAGCAACCTTGCTTCCATGTAACTCTTTACATGAGTTCAGCACAATCACAGGAAGAGATTGTGGACTTCCTTTGTGTGTCATATTTGAGGTTTTCCTTAAACCAGTCTCCCCCTTCACCTCATTTTGGTATGCCTGTGCACTTGCTTATACCTTCTGTCTCATGATATGAAAACAGGGTAGCATTTGGAGACTTAAATTTATCTATTCCCCAATTCAGTTCCATTTGCAGTTTACTTTTTCCTGTATATGCACGTCTTTGTGCAGAAAGTATACGTGTGTGAGCATTGGAGGCCAGAGGTTAACTTCCAGTATATTCCTCTATCACTATCCACATTCAGTTGTTTTGAGATAGGGTCCTTCACTGAATGTTGAGCTCACTGATGATCTATACTAGCTGACTGAAAACCTCAGGCATCCTCCTACCTCCAGCCCTCAGCTGAGATTACAAGTGAGCAAAACCGTGCCTGGCTTTTTATGTGGGTCCTGAGGATCTGATCTGGGTCCTTAGACTTGGCACAATATTTTACCCACTGAACCATCTCCTAAGCCCCCATTTGCAGTTTCCTACCCCATCCTTCCATATACATATTTATTTGTATGTTCTTCATTCAAGATTTTAGTCTTCTTTTTCATTTTTCTTCAAAAAGAGTTGTACCAATCTCTAACCATGGCAGCAGGTTTGTCTTTAGGATGCAGGAGATTTGACCCAGAGTATATATACTTCCTGAGAGCCAAGAAATGTTACTGGTGAACCTTTTAAAAAGGTCTTTTATTCTGGGGCTGGAGAGAAGGCTCATCAGTTAAGAGTACGTGCTGTTCTTCCAGAGGACCCAAACTTGGTCCCCAATGTCTATTCTGGGCAGCTCATAACCACTTGTAACTTCAGCTTGAATCTGATGCCGTCTTATGGCTTCTGTGGGCACTGTAGACACATGTACAAACCCACACTCAAGTGGCACATGTAAACATAATTTAAAAAATAAATAACTATTTAAAGTTTTTTCTTATGTGTCTGATACTCTTACCGCATCTTAATGAAGTACCTGGAATTGAAATCAGAAGAATGAGCTTAGATGTTTAATAATTGAACTAGTAATATACTACTCCTATGTAATTCTAAAACTTTGTTTTCTTTCCTCTCTCCCCTTTATAAAAGAAAATATCTGTGGCATTGGCTGGCATTTGGTTGGAAACTCGTGTCTGAAAATCACTACTGCTAAGGAAAATTATGACAATGCTAAGTTGTCCTGTAGGAACCACAATGCCTTTCTGGCTTCCCTTACATCCCAGAAGAAGGTGGAATTTGTCCTTAAGCATCTTCGGTTGATGCAGTCATCTCAGAGCATGGTGAGTTAACATTTTCAGAACTTTGGTTTTTAGAACCCACCTTTCTTCTGAGGGCACAACACCAGCTTATATGTAGAAGGCCACAGTTGCATATCATGTACCTGATCAGAGAAAGAATTCCAGTAAATGATTAATAATAATAATAGACTGTGGACCTGACCTTCAGAGTCTCTTATTTTAATGCCTTTCTTCTTGTCTTAAAGAGTTCAGTACTTTGAATATTTTTATTAGTCATGTTTATTAAGTAAATTATAAGATATGAATATATGGAATGACTAGTAATATGTGCACATATTTTGGTGTCTTACACTTTCTATTGATGTGAAGAGACACCATGATCATGACAACTCTTATAAAGGCAAACATTTAATTGGGGTGGCTTACAGTTATAGAGGTTCAGTCCATTATCATCATGATGAGAAGCAAGGCAGTGTGCAGGCAGATATGGTGCTAGAGAAGGAGCTGAGAGTTCTACATCTTAATACAGACAACATGAAGTGAAGTGTGTCCAACACTGGGCGTACCTTGAGCATATGAGAACTAAGAGCCCACCCCTACAGTGACACATTTCCTCCAGCAAGGCCACACCTTCTCCAACAAAGCCACACCTAATAGTGCCACTCTATAGGCCAAGAGTCTATGGGGGACATACCTATTTAAACCACTACATCTGGTGACATCAGATTACTTCATATTGGTTTTATATCTAGATTCTTCTTGGGAGAAGGGATAGTACAAAGCTAGTTAGCTAGGTGTTATCAGGCCATTTGCTTCCCTTAAGGTATTATTATAGCATATAATGTGATCCCCAATAAAAAGTGTAAGACCTGGCTAGCCCAGAAGAGGGCACTTGCTTGCTAAAGCTTCTGAATTCAGAAAGGTCCAAGTTTTCTTACTGGCTAGCCAAGCTCTTGAATGGCTTCTAGTTGATACTGCATGATTCCATTTGGCATTTTTCATGTAAAATCCAAGAGTTGTGATGCTCCAGTCAATTAGGTAGTTATTCACAGAGCAATTTTTCCATCTGTGCTGGCTGTGGTACAGATGATGTGGAGTATATGTTTTTGTCTAGCCAGGAGAAAACAGAGTGCAGCACAGTTCTTCTCATTTGGCACCAACTTCTCATGACATGTGGAAGTATGGTGTGGGGCCTGGCTGTTAAGTCTCAGGAAGTCCATATATCCAGAAATGAGCACATACTGGACTGTAGGAGGATTTCTGGTGGTTAGATAAAAGCCAGCGTCCCTCAGGAGCTTGTGAAGCTGGTTCCTATTGGTGGAAGTATTAAGGTAGCTCCATGTAGTTAAAAGGGAGGTTTATTTGAGGGTTTTACTTACAACAAGTAAAGGGATAGGTTACAGGATCTGGGAGAGGTGAAGTGCAGTCCAGCGGTGTTCTCTAAAGAACTCTGCTCTGTCTACCACCTGACATCTGGGATTACTAGGAATCAAGAGAGCCAGCATGTCTGGATCTTGGGTCTTCAGGGCTCCTGTCTCGCCCCACCTCAGGGGCAGGTCATAGGTAGGCATGATAGTTACTGGAAGCTTCACTGGGGGTAGTACTTTCAGGCCAAAGCTGTAACAGCTCCCTACTATAGGTTCCCATTTGTCAAAAGGAGTCATTTCCTTACCTCTGGTAGAAGAAATATATGGCTACCTGTGGCGCCTATCAGCATATCAAGGCATATACTAGCCTCCAGGCCCCTCAGTATCACAAGTATCTGTTACCCATTGCAAAGTCCATGCTAGTCTCCTGGCCCTTCCCTCCCCAGATAACTATCCTTATAATCCACATGATTCGTCCATCTCACATATTCTCTCTTTATCTCTTGCTATCTCCACTATTCTTTCCCACTATCCCACTTCCCTAGCCCTGGCCATACCCAGTCTGTTTCTCTTTCTCTCTGCTCTGGACTCTTCCAGATGCCTCCGGATATTTTCTCTGTCTTATTCACAATAAAAAACCTTACGCTAATAATGGAGCAGTTGTATCTGCAGTTTCTTTACTGCGCCCCTAGCATACATTTTGTGTCTGACACACTGGCAGGACTTTTGTAGCAGAAGTAGACTCCAGGAGCTGAGGGAGACATAGACTGAGCAGTCAGCTCTGAGGTGACACCAGAGTAGACAAAGAGATGAGTGATTAGAGCAGGTGGGAGAGAAACAGCTGGATAGGTGGAATTGGATTTGGAGTCAAATATGGTGGGTGGCAGAAGCCAGCAAAAACAAATGATCCATACCTTTGGAAAGTCAAATCAGCACCTTGGGAAGGGGTCCATTTGTGTTTGACACAATGTGTATGAGGGGGAGGGGACAGTGAAGAACTGCTGACATGACCGCTCCATTAATGGGGAGGTTTTTATTGTGAACAAGAGAGAGAAAGTATCCAGAGGCATCTGGAAGAGTCCAGAGCAGACAGAAAAAGAAGCAGAGTGGGCATGGCCAGGGCTCAGGAAATTGGATAGCATATTGGAGATAGTGAGATAGCAAGAGGAAAGGAGATGAGAGGGAATGTGTGTGAACAAATCACGTGGGTTATAAGGAGGACATGTATCTTGGGGAGAAGGGCCAGGAGACTAGCATGGATACTGAAGGAGCCTGGGGGAGAAGGGACTGCCCACAGAGGCCAGAAGAGGGTGTTAGAGCTCCTGGAGCTAGAGTTCCAGTTGTAAGCTACCTGATGTGGGTGCTGGGATCCAAACTCTGGTCCTCTGGAAGAGCAGCATTATTGGCTGAGCCATCTCTCCAGCTCCTATAAAGGTTTGTTGTTTTGTTTTGTTGCAACAGGGAACCAGGCACAGTGCATCATGCCTTTAATCCCAGCACTCAGGAGACAGAGACAAGCAGATCTCTGTGAGTTCAAGGCCACCTTGGTCTATATAGGGAATTCCAGGCCAGTCAGGATTACCTTATCTCAAAAAAACCAAACAAAGTTGAAATGAGAAAGAAATGTCAGGGCTATCCAAGACAGGAGCTCAGTGGTAGAATGCATGCCTAGGAGACACTGGGTCTCACTCCTTGCAACAAAAGCAGAGAAGGCAGAAACTAGTATACAGGTTCATGACTGTTTAAAAAATAAAATGTAGTATGGAGTTAGATAAATAGCTAAAATGTGACACATACACATATACACGTGATCTAACCTTTAAAAGAAGAAGGAGGGGCTAGAGAGATGGCTCAGTGGTTAAGAGCACTGGCTGCTCTTCCTAGAGGACTTGGGTTCAATTCCCAGCACCCACATGGCAGCTCACAACTGTCTGTAACACCAGTTCCAGGGGCCCAACACCCTCACACAGACATACGTGCAGGCAAAAACACTAATGCATGTAAAATTAAAAAATAAATAAATATAAATAAATAAAAGAAGAAGAAAGTCTATCACTTCAAACAACACAGATGAGCCCGAGTTTTGGCAGGTACACAGCAGGAAAACTGGAAAAGAAAATGTATGTGTCAGCCTGTGCCCTGTGGATAAAGGTACAAATTGTAAATCATCTGTGGTTAGGCATACAACCAATATTAGTAAGGTGACTCTATTTATGAACCATATTTATGGATGATCATTTCTTTATAGCACTTATCATAGAACATAGGTAGTTTGAAGCTTGATTATTGCTTTACTGCTGATCTCTGGAAGTCTTGCTGTGTTATCTTTTTGAGCTATTTTTATGCTTTGCAAAATAATCATATTGAAATGATCACTTATTTTAAGCTACCTCACCTGAGTTTGGGGAATAAGGAGCTTTCCACTTGTCTGTGAGGTATACCCAAACTTGTGGTTTTTATGCCAAAGCCTGTTTTGGTAAAGACACTGGTTGTATTCATAACTGTGTTTCTGTGCCTGTAGTCCAAGCTCACTCTGACTCCATGGGTTGGTCTTCGGAAGATCAACGTGTCTTACTGGTGCTGGGAGGATATGTCTCCATTTACAAATAGTTTGCTGCAGTGGATGCCATCTGAGCCCAGTGATGCTGGCTTCTGTGGGATCTTGTCAGAGCCTAGTACTCGGGGATTGAAGGCTGCAACCTGCATCAACCCACTCAATGGCAGTGTCTGTGAAAGGCCTGGTAAGTACACGGAGGAATCCAGTGCTCCAAGAGGTTTGCTGGGCAAGCATAGGAGATATGGTTGATGGAATACTGAGATGTACGAAATACTCATTATACCAATTCAAGAACACTGATTCAGGCATACTTATTTCAAACAAAGCCCAATGCAGAAGGAAATAGTCTTTGCCTCTGATTGGTTTGAGTCATACTCAAAACCAACAATAAAATGACTGAGGGAACCTAATCTAATACCGAGCTAGAATGCTTTGTTGAGCATAAAAGTGTTGAGACTCATTCTGAAAGGTAAGTTCCTTGGTGTTGGCAGAGGAAGGCTGTGGAAGAAAGAACAACACAGAAACCAAAGAAACCTTTAGAAAGCATCAGGTTAGGACAGTACTCAGAAAGCTGCTGTGGCGGGGGGTCGGCATGGCAAGACACTGAGAGCCAACAGTCCTGTGCTGAGGCTAAGGTTGGGCTCCATTAAGGCAGGCCCAGGGCAACCACACACAAATGAGAACTCAGAAATAAGAGGGGCAAGTGTGGGTTGTTTTAGGAGGCTGCATTCCATTCCCACAAGTCCTGTTTCAGGAAAATGTTGTACTTTGCCTGAGTAATACTGAGATGTAGAGGAGATTCACAGCATGGGAGCTGCCTTAGTAGAGGGTTTCTAAAATACTTAAAAAATACTTATTGATCTTCTAAGTGTGTGTGTGTGTGTGTGTGTGTGTGTGTGTGTGTGTGTGTGTGTGTGTGTGTGTGTTAGAGAGAGAGGATGCAAGTAGAGATGCCCTTGGAGGACAAGGTGTCAGATCCCTTGGAGCTGGAGTCACAGCTGGTGATGATTCACTGACTGAGTGTCAGGAGGTGAGATTGGGTCCTCTGGAAAAGCAGTGCGTGCTCTTAACCATGGAGACATCTCTCCAGCTTCCTGGACTTCTAAAGTTCTTACAGGAAAGCTGTTCCTCCTTGTTGAATGCTAAATGTTTTGGTGAATTGAATACTGTCATCCCTCAGCTTTTTCAGTGTAGATTTTAGCAAACTCATGTTAGTTCTGAGACCCCTGCAGTTTGGCATGAGTCACCTCCTGTGTTCCACAAGTCTTTGTTTGCCCACTTTTGTCTTCAGTGCTTTCTGAAAAGAAAGTCCATTTTCCCCTAAGTGCTTAAGTACACCTGAATAAACAGAACCTTTGACTCCCAAGTTTCCTGGGTTTTCCTCCATGTAGTATAATGGTGAACTGATTTCATAATGCATATTGAAAAGTCTTTGATTTTAGCTGACCAGTGTCCCTTTTGACTTAATCCCAGCAAACCACAGTGCCAAGCAGTGCCGGACACCATGTGCCTTGCGGACAGCGTGTGGCGAGTGCACAAGCAGCAGCTCGGAGTGCATGTGGTGCAGCAACATGAAGCAGTGTGTAGACTCCAATGCCTATGTGGCCTCCTTCCCTTTTGGCCAATGTATGGAGTGGTATACAATGAGCAGCTGCCCACGTAAGTGAACAGAGCCTTTGAACATTTGCAGACAAGTTGAACTTGACCTTCTGCTCAAGTCTGTTCAAAAGATGGTTAGGCTGGTCCTTCTGGATTAAAATGTGTATATAGAATTGGCTACAATGATCCAGGCAGTAAGTCAGTTAAATCTAGGATAGGTCATAGGGTACAGAATAACTTTTCTTCTTCAAGGTCATATTATAGTTCAATCTCTATAAAGTTCAGTCTCTATAATGTCTCCGCATCTTAATCTGCCTGTTTGTAAAGTGCTTTCTAGTAGAGGACCTCACAGGTTCCTTCTACTTCCCACATCCTTGTATTGAAAAGGTGGGAAAAGTCTCTGTTCTATGTTGTGTAAAATATTGGGCTCTTTAAATTATTTCATTTCAGTGGTCACTATAAGGTACTAGTATTAGTATTAATTCAAGGAAGTAAATCATCTGTCAAAGAAAAAGTAATCAGTGAATTCAAATCTACTTGTGATAGTAAATTACAAGTTTAATTTTTTTTTTTTTTTTTGAATAGCTGAAAATTGCTCTGGCTACTGTACCTGCAGCCATTGCTTGGAGCAGCCAGGCTGTGGCTGGTGTACTGATCCTAGCAATACTGGGAAAGGGAAATGTATTGAGGGCAGCTATAAAGGACCCGTGAGGATGCCTTCACAGGCCTCTACCGGAAATGTGTATCCTCAGCCTCTTCTGAACTCCAGCATGTGTCTAGAGGGCAGCAGATACAACTGGTCTTTCATTCACTGTCCAGGTAAGATGCCTGTGTATCCTGGTTCAGATCTCTCACTACCTGTTTATAAGAATAAACTTTGACATAAAAGCAGCCGGCACAGATCCCTAGCCCATTTTTAAACTGGGTTGTTTGTTTCCTTGACTCTGATTTTTGAGTTCTTTCGATGTTCTGGGTATTAATCATCTGTTAGATGTATAGCTTGCAAAGATTCTCCCCACTCTTCACTTGGTTGATTTTTTTCTTAGCTGCACAGAAGCTTTTTAGCCTTATGAAGTCTTATTTACCAGTTCTTGGCCTCAATTCCTGAGCACTGGAGTCCTTAGAAAGTCCTTTCCTACACATGTATCATGTAGGGTACTGCCTGTGTTTTCTTCTAGAAGTTGCAATGTTTGGGTTATGTCTTTTATATATTTGGAGTTAGTTTTTGTGAAAGGTGATGGATACAGATCTATTTTCATTCTTCTGCATGTGGACATCCAGTTTTCCCAGCATCATTTGTTGAAGATGTCTTTCCTACAGTGTATGTGACATATGAGATGGCTGTAACTATGAAATTTGTGTTTGACTCTTCTGCTTTGTTTTGTTGGTCTGCATGTCTGTTTTGTGCCCATACAAAGTTGTTTTTATTACTATCGCTCAGTGGTGTACCTTGAAGTCTGTGATGGCAGTCCCGTCACTTTTATTACTATTGCTCAGTGGTGTACCTTGAAGTCTGTGATGGCAGTCCCGTCACTTTTATTACTATCGCTCAGTGGTGTACCTTGAAGTCTGTGATGGCAGTCCCGTCACTTTTATTACTATTGCTCAGCATTGCTTTTGCTATCTAGAGTCTTTTCTGGTTCCATATGAATTGTAGGATTTTTTTTCCTATTTCTGTGAAGAGTGTTGTTGGTGTTTTGATTGGGATTGCATTGAATCTGTACATTTCTTTTATAAATCTCATTTTCACAATATTAATTCTAGTGATCCATGAACACAAGATGACTCCATTTTCTAGTGCCGCTCTTGATCCCTGTCTTAGCAATTTTGAGTTTCATTGTTGGAGTCCCTCACCTCCATGGTTAGGTTTATTCCTAGATATTGTATTGTCTTTGGTATTTTAAAAGGAGTGTGTCCATGATCTCTTCCTCATATTTTATTTATATATAAATATATATAGAGAGAGTGTATGTGTATGAGTGTTTTTTGGAACTTATGTCTGTGCACCATGTGCATAGAGTGTCCTCTGAGGCCAGAAGATGGTATCATATCCCCTGGGACTGGATTTACAGACAGTTGTGAGCTGCCAAGTAGGTGCTGGGAATTGAACCCAGGTCCCCACTGCAAGAACAGCCAGTGCTCTTATCTGCTGAGCCATCTCTCCAGCTCCAGAGCTACTTATTTTTGAAAGTTGATTTTGTACCTTGTCACTTTATTGAAATGGTTGATTGTTTCTAGAAGTTTAATGATGTTTTTGAGATTTCTTGTGTATAATATCATGTCATATATAAATAGGGATAATTTGACTTCTTCTTTTCCTTTTTGTATCCCTTTAACTTCTTTCTCCTGCCTTATTGTTCCATCTAGTGCTTCCAGCACTGTATTGACAAGGAGTAGGGATTGGGAAGAGCCTTGTCTTAGTTTTTATTTTAATGGGATTGCTTCCCCGCTTAAGATAATGTTGGCTGTGAGTTTGTCATATACAGCCTCTGTTATGCTGAGGTATGTTCACTCCAGTCTTGTTTTCTCTAAGACCTTTATCATGAAAGCATTTTGGATTTTTTTTCCAGCCCTTTTCTGCATCTACTGAGATAATGATGTAATTTCATCGTTAAGTCTACTTATATGATTTATTCTATTTACTGACTTAGATATGTTGATCCAACCTGAAATTCTTGGATAAAGCCCACTTGCTTGTGATAGATGATCTTCTTGATATATGCTTCTATTGTGTTTGCTGGTATTTTATTGAGGACTTTGGCATCTGTGTTTGTCAGGGATACTGGTCTGTAGTTTGGTTATTTTGTTGTCTTTACCTAGTTTGGGTATTAGAGTCGTTCTGGCTTTGGGAATGAGTTTGGGAGTGATCCTTCTATTCATGTGTGTGTGTGTGTGTGTGTGTGTGTGTGTGTGTGTGTGTGTGTGTGTTATATAAAATTTAAGAATTATTGATTGTTGTTCTGTTTTGAAGTCTGGTAGAATTCTGCTATGGGTCTATCAGGTTCTGGACTCTCTTTAGTTGGAAGGCTTTTTATTACTGTTTCAATCTCCTTGTTTGCTGTGGTCTGTTTGGTAGTTTGGATGAATCAAGAAATTCTCCCATTTCTTTTAGATTTCCAACTTAATGGAATATGGGTTTTAAAAATATTTTTATAACATTCTGTATTTCTTTGGTGTCTATTATAATGTTTCCATGTTCATTTATGATTTTGTTAATTTCTTTCCTTCTTTCTTGTGGTTAGCTAGGCCAAGGGTCTCTCACTCTTCTTAACTTCTTAAAGAACCAGCTCTTAGAGACTCGTTGGTTCTTTGTTGTTGTTCCCATTTCATTGACTTCTTTGATTTTTATTATTCCTTGCCATCTACTGGGTTTGGGTTGGTTTAGTTCTTGTTTTTTTTTTTTAGGATTTCCCCTTGCATCATTAAGTCATTTATTTGGGCTCTTTTGGATTTCTTAACAAGGCCCTCAGGTCTCTTTCCTCTTAGAACTGCTTTTAATGTATCCTGGAGGATTTGTCGTGTTGTGTTTTCATTTTAATTTAGTTCCAAGAACATTTTGATTTTTTGTCCTTGACCTTTTCATCATTCATTACTGAGCTGTCTCATCCCCGTGGGTTTATACACTTACTAGAGTTTTGTTCACTGCTGATTTTAAGTTTTATTACATAATTGGCAGACAGGACAAATAGACTTTGTATTTGTTAAGGTTTCCTTTGTGTCCCAGTATGTGCTTCCGTTACTGCTGAGTAGAATGTATATTCTTTGACATTTCTGTGGAATAGTCTGTGGATAGCTGTTAGATTCATTTTATATAAGAAGTCATTTAATTCTGAGGTTTCTCTGCTTATTTATTTATTTTTGTCCAGATGGCTTATCTATTGGATAGTCACTTAGTATTACTAATTTAAAAAGAAAAGAAAAGAAAAGAAAAGAAAGAAAAATAATTTTAAAAATCCTGAAAGGAAAAATACCAAATATGAACCATGTTTTCTGGGTAGTAGGATTATGTTTGATTTTTTTTTTCCTCTTTCCTTTATTTTTCAAGAACACTATCATAAGCATGAGTCTTTATAATGAATAACAACAAAAATTATTTTTATTTTGCTACAGACTTTCACTTTGTTTTAATAATATGTTTGTTTTTTCAAGACCAATTTGTTTTTGGTATTTTTATTTTCTCAGATTAGTTTTTAGTGAACCTTGTTTTATTTTGTTTGTATTTTTTAGACTGGCCTCAAACTTGCTATTGTAGTTAAGGATGGCCTTGAATTCCACAGCCAGTTCTTTTTCCTTCCTTTCTTTGTTTTTATTTATTGAAAACAAATTTTGTTTAGATAAGAATATCACTATGTTACCCATGCTGATCTCAAACCTCTGGGCTTAAGCAGGATGGGTCCACATGGATGCTGCCAGCCTCTTCCTTCCTAAGTAGTTGGAACTACAGGCGCAGACAACCATGCACAACTAACTCTGATGATTAACATTTAGAGTATATGCACTTAAGTCTGTGAAATTTACTCACTCAGTCCTCCTGTGGGAGACACAGAACCCTTAAAATTCTTTGCCTTTCAGCTTGCCAGTGCAATGGGCACAGCAAATGTGTTAATCAGAGTATCTGTGAGAAGTGTGAGAACCTGACCACCGGCAAGCACTGTGAGACCTGCATATCTGGCTTCTACGGTGACCCGACTAATGGAGGCAGATGTCAGCGTAAGTCACCCTGGCCAACTTTGTCACAAGTCAGGTGGAACAGCGCAGCCCTTGCTTTCGACTTAAATAGCTTAAAGGAAAAAGGCCTCTTGGTTTGGGATACTGCCTTTCTTAGGTGACATTGTTAACATTGTGAAGAGTTCAACTGATCTGGAAGAGAAAAAAAGCTGAACTTGTAGGTTTGTGAGCAGCTGGTTAAAGCAACAAACCAGCAGTGAAGGAGTTAAGTAAGCCCTTCTGTCCACTCAGCAGAGGTATAAACAAGGGCTAACATCAGAGAAGGCACAGCTGCCTCTGTTCCATCTTTCCTCCCCTGGAAGCACATCAGCTCAGGTGAAGCAGAACAGTGCTGGGCTGTGTGGTCTTCTCCCTGTGGAGGGGCCAGGCCAGCAGCATTGTGGGGGAGAGGATAGAGCTAGGGCGGAGAAGTCCTGGCGCTGAGTCAGAGTGAAGACCTATCTTCAGTTTCTCCTTCTATATCATCCAGAGGAGTGATGGTACATTTGAAAATCTGTGGTGGCCAGGGGAGCCCCCTTCTGAACTACACTTCCATCAGAGACTGCAACACCTGGCTGTACCAGTCTGGTGGAAGGGCAGCTCACCTCCTGAGGACCCCAGATGAAGTCTTTGCAATGGCCTGGGTTTGGTTTTTAGACGGGATCTGGGGGAGTTGAAGATGAGCTTGAACTCCTTATTGGCCTGCCTACACCTCCAAATGCCCAGTTTCACACAGGTTCTCCTTAGTACTTCTCAGATAGTTTTAAGATTTGAATAGTCCCACATTTTCCCATTCAAGTTTGAAGTCTGAAAGCCGTAGGCTACTTTATTGTTAGAACATAAATTAACGTCTTTTTAATCAGTAAGTCACATTTATGTATTTATTTTTTATTTGTTCCAGTCTCCAATTGAAAAATAATATGAATCCTATAGTTGAAAGAACCCTTAAACTCTAATTAAAAAAAGAGTTCTTAGGCCAAGAAAAACTCAGTTGGTATAGTGTTTGTCTAGTATGCAGGAAGCCCTGGGTTTGATCCCAGCACCAGGTGAAAATGGGTACCATGAAAATGCAGCTGTCATCTAGGGGGGGAAATGCCTGGGACCCAGCACTCAAGATATGTAGGCAGGAGGCTCAGAAATTTAAGGTTATCTTTAGCTATGTAATTAATTCAAGGTCAGCCCAGGCTACATGAGACCTTGTCTCAAAGCGGAGAAGCAGGGAGAGAATACCCGATAGCAACCTCTGGCCTTTGTATACACAAAACATGTTTGCATGCTCTTGTCAATGCCCACCCACCCCCCCCCCCCCACCCCCGCAAGGAAAGAAATCTTTATCTGCTTCTCAGATCCCACCTTTACTGTGGCCCTTCAAAACTGACCCCAAGCCAGCCAGGAATGAGAAGGCAGTCTAGCTGGATATCTCTAACCTCTCTAGGATATGGCTATGGAGATTAAGGGAGAGCAGTGTTTAATAACATCCACAACACATCAAAAATGTGATTATTACTTGTCTGGTGTCATTTCCCACTACTCTTCAGTAAAATTTTTTGCTGAAGTTATAAAGTATTCATTACTATGCTGTTAAGAAGTGTCAGGGCACAGGTGTGCAGGCTCATGCAAATCCATGGAATGAAGGCTCAGAGGCACCTTAAGAATGAATCTAGCCTTTCTAGGCTGCCCAGCTTCTAAGGACTGAAGCACTTGCCCTTCGCCCAGGGCATTTTTATCTTCTATTTACAGTTCAGCCAGTTAGTTTCTGTGTGCTCAAAACAACCTGAAAGGAGCTCCCAAAGATATAAAGTCAAGTGCAGACTCCTCCGTTTCTCAGGTACCGAGGTTTTCTGAGTTCCTGAACCAAATTTTGCATAGGCTTTTGATCCTTGGGAGATTCTCAGACAAGATACACATAGGGTGATAAGGGCGATAAGAGAAACAGAAGGCATCGTTAAGAAAGGATGGATTAGGGCTACGTCCTACTCTGTGGATCCAGGCGGGTGCAGCTCAGCAGGAATGCAGCCACCGTGCCTTAAGAACAAACATCAAGGATGGCACAGCTCCTTGTCTTTGAGGGACCTCAAATCAGTTAAAACTGAGTCTTTGACTTTGATGTAAAGCACAGAGTATAGGGCTAGAGATATGGATTAATTGGTGGAGCCTTGGTCTAGCATGCATATAGCCCAGGGTTCATTCCCTAGCACTGTATAAACTTTCCAGGTGTCATTCTCCTGTAATCCCATCCCTTGGGGTGTGGAGACAAAAAGATCAAAAGTTCAAGACCATCCTCTCCTGAAGAGTTTGAGGCCATCCTGGGCTACCTGAGACCCTGCCTTTAAAAAAAAAAAAAAAAGACATTTTGATGTATGAGGGTTGAGAGAAAGAGAAGCACTTGGAAAGAAGGATCTACGGACTGTGTGTATAGGCTTCTTGTATAGAGGATTTTCATAGCCTTCGAATCTGTTACCCCCAAAGAGGTACTGAGAAACTAAACGTGATCACAGTGGTTTCTGAGAGACACCTGGCAGGATTCCAGGAGATACGTAAAGCTTGCAGATCACAGAGGTGCAAGTGTGTAGGACATCTCTGAGGCAAAGTTCAGTCTTGGGAGAGATTCTCAGGTGATGTCTGGGGAAAGGGTTAAGGCCATGCCTGTGGTCATATATGTTTAGGCCGTCAGCCTGGGTTATGGCTGTTTGACATATAATACTCATCTACAGAGGCGTAGCATCTCTGTCAGCAGCCTTCACAGGATGTTAACTGCTGGATCCTTGCTTCTCAGTTAGTGAGATGTCCAGCCAGACTGAGGCGATGGGCTCCTTGTCCTTCTCATGTCCCTATAATTTTCCCTGGCTTTCCAGTTTGCTTCAGACATACTTATCTATTAGGTAATTATAAGAACACTAAATATTACTGAATAATAAATGTGTTTATGACTTTGTGGTGACAACCTCTGAAGAACTAGATGCCTTTGTCCCTCCAAATCAAGTACCTTCCCAGAGTCTCACAGTGAGCTACAGCCGAGTCAGGAGCCACATCTAATATGTTTTTATCTTAGCAGCTAGCCTGCTTGTGTCTCCAGGTGACCATCCCCATGTCCTAAGGTGCCTCTAGAAAAATCACTTCTTCCTTTGTGGCCTCTGCAGGGTCTTAGTATGGTTGTCTGGAACCTTGTTGTACTTTCCAGAGTCCTGGTTCATAATAGAAGACAGCTTTTTAGATACTATGGGAAGACTATATATTGAACCTTGACATGCCTTCTTTAAAAATCCTAAAGTTACTTTGTTAAATAGTGCTTTAGCGTTGATATCTATTAAATGCTTACTGTTTCAGGTGCCATCCATACCTCCTCTAGTCCTCACCTTAGTCCTGGGGATGGTAATGTTACTGTCCACATCATTTCGATAAGGAAATGGCTCTCATGTTAAGTTTCATGCTCAGAATGCCGTGGAGGACAGTGGACTCAAATGTGAGCAGACTGTCAAGGCGGATTTCCACTAATGCAGTGCACCAAATCCATACTCTTAGAGGAAGAGTTGAACACTGCTGTTCCCGACTGCCTCGTGTGCTCTGATGATCTCTGTACTATTCTGTTTGGAAGGTTTCTTTCAGTGATCTTGTTTTTCTCCACATGGATTTTTTTAAGTATACCTTTCTCTAGCCTAATACTTTTCATTACTCACATGAAAACAAGGCTCCATAGCAAAGAAGTCAAAGCTAAGCGAGGAAGTCTTGCAGGAAGTGCTTCCCTTGTCTAGGGAACCTGTCCATTCTGAACCTTCAGGAACTTGATTCAAAATGGGGCTGCAATAGAGCAGATCCCCCAGATGAGGCAGAGGGCAATCACCACCCAGGTCATCTCCACAGGGCAAGGACCCAGCATATGACATACTAAAAATGCTCTTAAATATTTATTGAGCAAAACCCATAATTCTGAAAGAGTCTGTCACAAAGATGGAAATAGCGATTGCTTTGGGTAGCAGCAGAACATAGCCTTGTCTTTCCTCCTGCCTTGACTGTTGGTTCCTTTAATGCCATCTTTATATTATTAGAAATCAATCATTAGCTGAAAATTATTGAATCTTACTCAGTGATTTCTCTTGCTTTAGTCTGTCTTTCCTATAAACTCATTTCAGGCAGAATTATTTGTCTTAATCAAAGTCTGTGGTGATAAACTGTCAAACCAGTTGTGACCTGTGTTCCATTCCTTCTCCCCAGCATGCAAGTGCAATGGACACGCATCGCTGTGCAACACCAACACGGGCAAGTGCTTCTGCACCACCAAGGGTGTCAAGGGGGATGAGTGCCAGCTGTGAGTACCACACTCTTCATATCACCAATGAGGGCCAGGACATGGAGCTGCCTGAAGCCTGAGAGCACCTGCTTGCCTATTGTTGCCCTGGGTTCCCAGGGGTTTTAAGAAGATTAGTTTGGAAGTTTGTCTTTTTTGCTTCAGACAAGATGCCTTAGTTCTGTTGCTCTGATAAAACACCATGACCAAGGTAACTTATAAAAGAAAGCATTTAATTTGGCTTATGGTTTCAGAGCATTGGAGTCTCTATATTGATTTACAGGCCAGCAAGAGCTATGTAATGAGACCCTATTTTTAAAAAAAATTAATGAATTAATTAATAAATAAATAAATATGATTAGTTTACATAGGAAGAACAGGATAGAAATGAGAAACAAATGTTTGAAAAATATTTTAATTGCACTTTTAGAAGAATACACAATCCACACAAAAGTAAAAATGTGGGGGTTGGGTATTTAGCTCAGTGGTAGAGTGCTTACCTAGCAAGTGCAAGGCCCTGGGTTCAATCCTCAGCTCCAAAAAAAGTTCTTCAAAGTAGGACCTAGCATTATTACACTTGGACTTGCCTTACGTCTTTAGGTGCATTTTGTTTATCCATTGCTTTTAGACTATTGCTGGTGTAAACTGCTGAGTAGTTAGCAGGAAAACTGAATGCAAATGGGTTAGTCCATCTGACCTGAATAATGGTACAGTTTATGTAGAAGGATCTGTTTGGTTTAAAAATGAATATAGATTCTGTGTATTAAATACCAATAGAAAATAATTTCTTTTTTTTCCCCTAGATGTGAGGTAGAAAATCGATACCAGGGAAACCCTCTCAAAGGAACATGTTATTGTAAGTTTTTATAATTCTTGTTTCTAGAAACAGAGTAGTTGAGCAAAACTACATTGCTTTCTTTGACATGGTTTGAGAATGAAATGCTTGAGGACTATAGCAAATACTCATAGACATGTCCCTTACTTGGTGGACACTATTTTAATTGTGGTCACAGTTTCTGTTAGTCTGTCCATAGCAGTTTGTAGGGATGTGCTTTCCTGGCTTTCCTTAGTTCCCTCGAAAACCTCCCTCATCTGCCACTGCCTTGTGTAGTATCATGTCACATTTAAGATGAGGGGGTGAACAAGTTTCTGAAATACAGGTGAGCTTCCACCATCCCCTCGGGCTGAGTTGTCTTCATCATATCTCTAGGAGCAAGTAAATAAAACAAAAGACCAAATTACCTTGGAGTGAAAAGTAAATCTGGTAAGGTTATCAGGTTTATGATAAATATATTTTTCTCTATGTATGAGAATCTACATAGTAGGTTCCAGATTGTAGAACAAGAGAAAAAGGAATTAATTTTTGACATATGCAATATAATGGCAAATACAAACTGTAGAAAAAAGTATGTGTGTATATGGGGGTTCTTGACCTTAGGTAAGAAAAGCACTTTTCTGTAGCTTTGGGCATGTCTTTAAGTTGTAATCTCCTACCGCAGCTTCCCAGGTAGCTGGGGCTACTGGTCCTGTGGAATTCTTAGCCATTATTCTAAAACTGATTCATCAAAGAAAATATTAATGTGTACTTCTTCAAAATTTAAAACTTACATTAGAGAAATTGGGTCCGCAAATGTGGCTCAGTAGTAGAGTTCTTGCATAGCTGTGTTAATCCCTAGCACCACAGAATAAAACATTTTTAAAAATGAAAAACAAGCTGGGTGTAAGGGCACATGCTCATAATCCTAGCACTTGAGATACTCAGGCAGGAAGATCATGAGTTTGAGGCCTGGCTGGGCTACATAATATGAAACCTTTTTCAAATAATACTTACATTTTTTCCTTCAAAAATGTTTTTGTTGCTATTTTATGTGGATGCATGTTATTGCAACAGGGTGTCAGATCCCTTGGATCTGGAGCTACCAACAGTTGTGAGCTGCCATATGGGTGCTGGTAATAGAACCTGAGTCCTCTGGAAGAGCAGCCAGTGCTCTTAGCCATTAAGCTGTCTCTCCTGCCCCCAGCCTTTCTTCTTAAAGTTAAGACAAAGGTCTCACTATGTAGCCTCAGCTGGTCCATGTGTAGAATGGCTAACCTTGAACTCACAAAAATCTGCCTGCCTCTGCCTCCTGAGTATTGGGATTAAAGTAGTACACTACCACACCTGCCCCAACAATTTCTACTTTTGATAAAAATTTTATGACTAGGATATAGAGAGAACTTTTAGAACTGGATAAGAAAACAGTTACAGTTAAAAGCCAAAAAAAAAAAAAAAAAAAAAAAAAATCTCTAACACTGAAAAAAAAATTTAAAAAAAAACAGGCAAAGATTCACTAAGGAAAATATGAATGAAGAATAATTAAAAATCAACAAATTCTTCAAAAATACTCAGCATTATTATATTGCCATAGGTAGGTTATATATTTAAGACCACACAGTCAGACAGAGGTGTGCAATGACTATACGCAAAAGCTGACACTGGCCTGGGGAGGTAGCTCGGTTGGTAAAGTTCTTACTGTGCAAGCATGAGCACCTGAGTTTGAAACTCTGAACTCATACAGAAAGCCAGTGTGGTGGCCAGTGCTTTGAATTCCACAGTGCTTTGAATTCCAGCACTAGAGAGGTGGGGCTCACTGCCAGGCAGTTAGTCTACCTGTCCCGACAAACAAGGTGGATGGCGCCTGATGAATGACACTCCAGGGTGATCTTTGGCTAGCATACATTCAACATATAAAAAGCTAATTCTCTGGTTTAGTAGAAGACAAATATAATCTGTTCTGGCATGCAATCTGTTTTAATAAATTGATAGTATCCTTACTATCATAATGACTGGAGAAACCAATCACTTCTTAAAGATTAAAATCTGGAAACAGAAGACAAATTGAAAATGGTGTAGTCACTTTGAAAAACCATGTGGCACATTATTTAAAAAATTAAAAGTAGGCCGGGCAGTGGTAGTGTACAACTTTAATCCCAGCACTCGGGAGGCAGAGCCAGGTGGATCTCTGTGAGTTCGAGGCCAGCCTGGTCTACAAAGCGAGATCCAGGACAGGCACCAAAACACCACAGAGAAACCCTGTCTCAAAAAAACAAAACAAAACAAAACAAAACAAAAAAAATTAAAAGTGGATCTATCACCTGGAGCTATTGCTCAGTTAGTTCTAGGTTCAGTCCCCAGCACCACATAAACTGGACATGGTAGCACACAAACCCAGAAAGACCAGAAGGTCAAGATCATTCTTGGCTACATTGTAAGTTCAAAGCCAGCCTTGGGCTGGAGGAGGAGGAGGAGGAGGAGGAGGAGGAGGAGGAGGAGGAGGAGGAGGAGGAGGAGGAGGAGGAATAATAATAATAAAAACCTGTAAGTTGAACTTACCAGTAACTTCCTTACCCAATAATAATAATAATAATAATAATAATAATAATAATAATAATACCTGTAAGTTGAACTTATCAGTAACTTCCTTACCCAATAAAAATAAAAACCTGTAAGTTGAACTTATAAGTAACTTCCTTACCCAATAATAATAATAATAATAATAATAATAATAATAATAATAAAAACCTGTAAGTTGAACTTATCAGTAACTTCCTTACCCTGTGCTTCCCAGTTCCTGGTTGTCACCTATTCTGTTTTTGGTTCCTATGAATATCCTGGTGTGGTATCTAATGGAACCATAGTGTTTGTCTTTTGTATCTGCATAATACTCGGTGTGGTCCCTTTGACACTCATCCCTGATGGAGCACACTTCAGAATTACCTTTCTTTGGGGCGTATGTGTAGCTGAGCAGTAGAGTGCTGCCCTAGCATGCACAAGGCTCCTAGATTCAATCCCAGCACACAAAAAAAATCCAAGAGAAAGCAAAAGCCTGTTGTCACAGCTGAGCTGATACTGCATTAGGCCTTTTGTGGTTGCTTGTCCGCTCTTCCGCCTGTGGTCACTGGTGTGGCTTCTACCTTTTGACTGTTGTCAGAAATGTCAACATGAGAAGTACAGGTAGACTGTGTGCTAATTCTGTGGCTGGGTTGTTTTGTTTTGTTTTGTTTTTGAGGGACTGCTATTACTGTTTTCTATTACACCTTACAGTTCATTACATTTCCAAAAGCAATACACCAACATTTCTATTTTTTTTAATATCCTTATTGGCACCAATTTTCAATTTTCACTTACGTTTTTGGGAATTTTTAATTAATTAATTTATTTATTTAGTAGTAACCATAATAATGGACATGAAAAAAGTAGCTCGTTGTAGTTTTGATTTTTGTATTTCACTGATGCTCGGTGTGGTTATCTTTTTATATTTTTATTGGCCATTATTATATCTTATTCGGGAAAAGAAGACCTCTTCAAGGGTCTCATTATGTAGCTTTGGCTGGCTTATAACTTGTTGTGTAGACCAGGCTGGCTTCAGTTTCTCACCTACCTCTGTCCCCTAATTACTGGAATTAAAGGCATATGCTGCCACGCCTGACAGTCTAAGCCAGGTTTTTATTGTTGATTTGTATAACAGGCTTTAAAATTGTATAATTGTGGCAGTAAGCATGCTTTGAAGCTATATCACATTGGTATATGACTGTTTTCTTCCTATCTATCTATCTATCTATCTATCTATCTATCTACCTACCTACCTACCTACCTACCTAAATAATAAAGTTATATTCTTTGTCCCAGATTATGAAAACCCTTTTCCCACGAAGTCCTAGTTTCTACTATATCATTAGTCTATACCTTTTTACCTTAAGTAAATCATAGCATGTATAGATACTGAGCTAATATTTGTAGATGAATTAGATTTGAGCCAGAACCTCAGTGAGGGTCTTAGTAAATAAGGTTTGCTGGGTAGTTCAAAGGATCCTGCAGAGATTGGGTTTCTTTTGAAAAAAAAAAAAAAAAAAACTGTGTAAACTGGCCATAGTGGCACACACTTGTAATTCTCACACCTGGTAAGCTGAGGCAGGAGGATCAGGAATTCAAGGCTAGCTTAGGCAACATGAGACCCAGTCCCAAAAATGTCCTTTCATAGCTGTTGAATTTGTGAGTAAAACAAACTATGCCTCCAGAGACCTGTTTTGTTTTGTATCAGTTCTTTTTTTTTAATTCTTACTGTTGTGTGTGGTATGTATGATCTGCCTGTATCATTTTTTAAGTGTGTATTCTTTCTTTCCACAGATACCCTTCTCATTGACTACCAGTTCACTTTTAGCCTGTCCCAGGAAGATGATCGCTATTATACAGCCATCAATTTTGTGGCTACTCCTGATGAAGTAAGCATTTCTTTCAAGATGTCTTATTTTGTGTTGAATTTTGTATGAGTCCTTTTCTTGGTCATCCTGGACAGAAGTACTGCATAGTAGCAGAGCAGTCTCAGGGTGGGAATATACAAGGTAATCTTTTATATATATATATATATATACACACACACACACACATATATATATATATACACACACATATATATATATTTTCATTTACTTGATAGTTTTATACTTATATGTAATATGTTTTGATAATATTCAACATCTATTACCCTCTTTCATCTCCCTCATACTTAGTCCCTTTTCTCCCCAGCAAGTCCCTCCCCTCCCTTACATGAGTACAGGGTGTGTGTGTGTGTGTGCGTGTGAGTGTGTGTGTGTGTGTGTGTATGTGTGTGTCCCACTAAATTTAATTAGTTTCCTGCTGATTGCAAGAGCGTGGGTAGGAGGTTATTTACTGGAGCATGGGTACCTTACCAATGACTACAGCATGGAAGAAAACGACCCGCTCTTCTCAGGCAGCCTTTAACTGCCAATAGTTCCTCAGGGAACAGGGTGATGTTTAGAGTCTACATTTTATCTTCTTTCTACTCAGAAGGCAGACGTTACTGAATGTTTTTAAAGTAGTAGCAGAATAATGTTCATGATGGTGTGTTTAGAAGATGAATTATTGAGTGAGCACTTTTTTAAGATTTATTTTTATTTAATATGTATGAATGTTTTGCCTACTTGTACTCCTGTGCAATCATGTATGTGCAGTGCTTGTGGAGGCCAGAAATAGGGGTTGGATCCCCTGGAACTGGAGTTGCAGACCATTGTGAGCCATCGCGTGGGTACTGGGAACCAACCCAGGGTCCTCTGCGAGAGTAGTGAGTGCTCTTAATTGCTAGGCCACTTCTCTAATCCCCACAGGTGGACAGCTCTTTAAGGAAATGTAAGAATTTACATTTTAAATTCTGCAGGTGCACTGTAATTTTTAAAATAATTTTGTTTTACGTTTATGGCTGTTTTGCCCCTATGTGTATTTGCCTGATACCTGTAGAGGCAAGAAAAAGGCACTGGGTTTCTTACAGTTAGAATTACAGATGGTTGTGAGCCACCATGTGGGTGATGGGAATTGAACCCTGGTTTTCTGTTAGAGTAGCAAGTGCTCTTAACTGTTGACCCATCTCTGTGACACCTAGGTGCATCATATGAATGGCTGTGTGAATTGTGTGTGAAGGAGGTGTATGTGTGTCCATGTCTATGCCAGTGGAGGCCAGAGGTCAACATCAGGTGTCTCTCTGTTGCTTTCTACCTTAATTTTTTTTTTTTTAAGCATGGTTGCATATACTCCTGTGATCTTCCTGTCTTCTTGTTATTAGCACTATAATTACAAGTGTATACTGCCACACCTGGCTTTTTACAGGGTCCTTCAGATCCCCATGCTTGTGCCATCTCCTTAGCATCTTGACTGGATTCTTTTTTTAAATTTTAGTATAAGCTTATAGCAGAGTACCACAAGTGAAATTTATTACTGCCTTAGTCATGAGCAAATATCAAAGGCTCAGTCTTTCAGGGTGTAATTGATAGTGTTAATTTTATTTTTCTAAATAAACAAATAGCCAGTCATGGTAACTATACTATATATAGTCTCAGCACTTGGGAGATGGAGGTAGGAAAATCAGCAGCTCAAGGCCAGTCTCAGCTAGGTAGTGAGTGGAGACCAGCCTGAGCTATATTTGTCTTGACAGCTGTACTCTATCAAAACAAATAAATATTATGGAATTTTTGTAACACTTGGTAACAAAGTTGATGACCATGAGAGTCTTTGGACTTTTCTTCATTCTCCTGTTTTGTTGTGTTTTATGACAGACTTCTTACTAGATTTATCCAAATATGTATGTTGTATCTTTTACAAAATGACAAGGATTTTAGTCCTTGTCATGGGAAGAAGTAGCTGTTAGCTATGTGCTGTCAGCAGATACTTGTTTTTTGTTTTGTTTTGGTTTAGTTTTTCAAGACAGGGTTTCTCTGTGTAGCTTTACACGTTTCCTGGAACTCACTTGGTAGACCAGGCTGTCCTGGAACTCACAGAGGTCCGCCTGGCTCTGCCTTCCGAATGCTGGGATTAAAGGCGTGCACCACCACTGCCTGGTCGATACTTGTTAATATAAATAAATAAGCACACATCTGTCCTTGAAAAAGAAAACAAGGTTTTCTTGAATGCAATCCCTGCTTTGTGAGACCTCTCATTTGGAAATCACAGTTTTGAAAATAGCTATTGCAAATGTTTCCATTGTGGTTTTCTAGTATAATTATAAAATAGTTGTTTTTTTTTTTTTTTTTTTTAAAGATAAATCTTGGGCTAGAGAGATGGCTCAGAGGTTAAGAGCACTGACTGCTCTTCAGAGGTCCTGAGTTCAATTCCCAGCAACCACATGGTGGCTCACAACCATCTGTAATGAGATCTGGCACCCTTGTCTATATATATAATAAATAAATAAATCTTAAAAAAAAGATAAATCTTCATTTCCTAACTTTTTTAAATAACTTTTTTAAATGAGCATTTCCAGCATGGTTGGATTAATATAAGAATACAGCATCTAAGGCTGAAGAGATGACTCAGTTGAGAGTACTGGCTGCTCCTGCAGAGGACAAGGTTCCATTCTCAACATCCTCATGACAGCTCACAGCTATCTGTATCTCTAGTTCCAGGGCATCTGATGCCCTTTTCTGACTTTTCTCCAGCACCAGCCATACAGATGGTACACAGTCATACATGCAGGCAAAAACATCAACATACATAAAATAACATTTTTTTTTCCAAAAAATAATATAGCATCTGATTGGTTTGTAAAACAATTTCTTGGTCCTTTCTTAATTACTTTTGTATTTGCATGACAAAACACCATGTCTAAGGCAACTTAGAGAAGAAAGCATTTAATTTGGGGCTCACAGTTCCAATGGGTTAGATTCCATGAGCATCATAGCAGGGATTCTGGCAGTAGGCAGGCAGGCATGGTGCTGGAGCAGTAGCTGAGAGCTTACATCTTATCCTTAAGTAGAAGACAGTGAGAGAAAGAGCTAACTGGGAATGACATAGGCTTTTCAAACCTCAAAGCTCACTTCTAATGACTCATCTCCAACAAGGCCACACCTCCTAATCCTTACCAAACAGTTCCACCAACTGGGGACCAAGCTTTCAAATGTATGAGACTATGGAGGCCATTCTCATTCAAATCACCACAGGTACCAAGAAAGATTTGTTAGTGAAATTTCAGTGAAAACTAAAAACATCATTAGAATTTGCCTAGCACAGCTAACAATGACTTCTGCCAGCTCCACAGGTTCCACAGAGATAAAACCTCATTTATTAAAACCAAAATCAAAATGAAACTGGCCCTTTGAGTTGCTGTAAAAGGAAAACAAGATTTTCAAAGCCAAGAAACCATACTCAGACATACTTTTCTTATAATAATTTTAGTGAAAGAAATATTTTTTAAATCAAGAATGTATATAAATTTTGTTTTAAATTTAGTGCATTTGACCTGTGTAAGAGTTTTGGAATCCAGTTCCTATTTGAGAGACATTTCATAATATATGTATTGATCATATGAATTTCAGTTATCATTAAATAGAAATTGGATCACTAGATCAGATGTTTCCTGCTAAGTGGGAACCTTGGGCATTTTAGAACAGTTGCTCAGAAATGCTAAAGATAAGCTCCTCTTACAGAGGACAGAAGGTGAGGGTCCTTTTTTCGTGGGGCTGACATTGGATAAAGTACTGGATTTCACACTTCTATGGGAGGCAAATGAAATTTTATCTTCAACTTATTACTTGTGTTGAGGGAAATTGATAAGAAATGTAGCCACCTCTTTATATAGGCACGAACTCCTCTTGAGATGTAAAATAGTCTGTAATTAAGATGGTTAAGAGTAGTAAGAGCTGCTTGTTGCTCTGTCTTAAAAACCTGAAAAGTGTTAACAGTTTCTAATTGTGTGCATTTCTCATCAGCAAAACAGGGATTTGGACATGTTTATCAATGCCTCCAAAAACTTCAACCTCAACATCACCTGGGCTACCAGCTTCTCAGGTAAAGACACACCCAGAGAAATGATGGATTAGCGAATGTAGTATAGGGGTGGAGAAGGGGCCTCCGGAGCTAGATGAATGAGCTCCGGTCCACCTTTGCCAGTTAGGAGCCATGACACCTTGAACGAGCGTGCTCAGCTCCTAGCCTCAGGATTCCTCCGAGTGAGTAGTCACAGTCCTGGCCTCCAGCGTTGTAGGTTTGGGTTTGTTGGGTGGTCACACCTACTCTGCTACCATCTCTTCTGTTTTCTGTGCCACCGTCTAGCATTGTGAGCATCTCTCTGTCTGTGCTTCACAGGTGAAAAATTTAAATGACACACAGTTTGAAGAAATGAAAACTCTTTCAGTGAAAAGGGATTTTAATATGTAGAAATAACCATACTTTGGTAATTAAAATAAGTCCTAAAAGCACAGCTTTTCCTTTCTTGTGTATCTTATGGTGACTCACTCAAATTCTGATGGCCCTGGTATAGCAGCTAAGATAGATAACTACTCCATAACTTGATAACTCTGTGGACAGACATAGCTTTGAATTTACCTGTACTGTGGTGTTATACAAGCTATCAAATCTTTCTTTTCTTTTTAAATTGTCTTTTAAGCTTGTTTTATTTAATTGGATGTTTGCTGTTGCCTGTGTGTATATAAGTATACCATGTATGTGCAATGCTTGAAAAGGCCAGAAGAGGGCATCGGATCCTCCCTCTGCCCCCCACTGGAGTTACAGACAGTTGTGAGCTACCACATCTGTCCTGGTAATGGAACCCAGGTCCTCTGAAAAAGCAACCAGTACTTTTAACTGCTGAGCTGTCTCTCTAGTCCCAAGTTACCTAAATTTTCTGATACAGTTTCCTTCTGTATGAAATGATACTGTAAATATACCTTGTTATATACAAGTATATTCAACCTTTTTATATTGCAGCATGTTGGGCCCTATTCATAACTATGCCTGAATTGTGGAGTGTTACAGGAATAAATGCAATAAAGGAAGTACTTGTAGTGCTTGAAGTTTAACTCATGCATAAGAATGTATTCATTTGTGTGTTTGTGTTGAGTCTGCTCATACTCCTGTTCTTGGCAGTGGAGTACACAAAATGTGGTAGGACCATCCAGAAACATATTGTACAAGGTAGGGTCCTGAATGCAGTGTTAGCTGGTGATAGAAAGGAGGACTGAGTGGCCACGTGAGCACCTTCTTCTCTGTGAAGACTTGAGGACATTTCTGCTTAGGAAGTGATGGTTGAATAAGTGTCCCTGGTACAGAGGCCTGAAGCATTGTCACATTTCACAGTGTGAAGAAGAATTACAATGGACTTGAAGTGTTATGTGCAGAGTGAATGTCAGTGCCTGTTTTATTTTATGTGTATGAATGTCTTGCCTGCATGTATGTCTGTGCATCACTTGTGTGCCTGGTGCCCATGGAGTTCAGAAGAGGGTGTTGGGTGCCCTAGAACTGAAATTACAGGTGGCTGTGAGCTGCTGTGTGGGTGCTGGGATTCTAATCTGGAAGAGCTGTTGGTGCCCTTAACTGCTGAGCCATCTCTGTAGTCCCCACCAGTGCCTCTTTTAGGAAGGACTCTGGTGATAATTTCCTGACCACATGTGCCTGTGGTGGTATTGTGTTCCCCAAATTACTGTGCACCCTAATAAACTTATCTGGGGTTAGAGACAGAACAGCTACAATATTAAACATAGAGGTTAGGCAGTGGTAGCACACACCTTTAATCCTAGCATTTCTAGAGGCAGAAATCCTTCTGGATTTCTGTGGGTTCAAGGCCACATTGGAAACAGCCAGGCATGGTGACTAATGCCTTTAATCCCAGGGGGTGATGGTAGAAAGTAGAAAGATATATAAGTCGTGAAGACCAGAAACTAGAAGATTTTGGCTGGTTAAGCTTTTAGGCTTTGACCAGTACAGTTCAGCTGAGAGCCATTCTGGATGAGGACTCAGAGGCTTCCAGTCTGAGGAAACAGGATCAGCTGAGGAACTGATGAGGTGAGGAAGCTGTGGCTTGTTCTGCTTCTCTGATCTTCCAGCATTCACCCCAATAACTGGCCCCAGGTTTGATCTTATTAATAAGACTCTTTAAGATCCATGCTACATCTGCCATGTTCAGTGTGGAGGGTTTGGATACAAGTTTATGTGTCAGTTTGCTTAGGTTCAAATCCCAGCTCCAGTCCTTGTGGGCTGTCAAACCTGAGGCAAGTTACTTAATGATTTCTTGGAACTTTAGTTTTTCTGATCTATAAATGAGGGTCGGAGTGTGTTGATGAAGTGGAGACTTGGCTCAAAGGCTGTTCCTTTGGCATTGTGAGGGTCAGTAAACTGTTACTCTCATTACTAACTGGGAAGACTGCCGACCATCATGCCCTACCTCCTCCATAAAAGAGGCTTCATTTTCATTCTTTGCTTCCTTCTAGCTGGAACCCAGGCTGGAGAAGAGATGCCCGTTGTTTCAAAAACCAACATTAAGGAGTACAAAGATAGCTTCTCTAATGAGAAATTTGATTTTCGCAACCACCCAAACATTACCTTCTTTGTTTATGTCAGTAATTTCACCTGGCCCATCAAAATCCAGGTAAGAACTGCTTTTTAACTTCGCTGTATGAAGATGGTGAAATCTCTCTAGTGAAGACTAAATTCCCTCATTTGGAATCAGTGGTCACTGAAAGGTACAATGAGGTCCTTTGAGGATCCTTGGTATAAGACTGAGTAGCACGTGGATGTTGTTCTATAGGCTGGGAGATGCTCAGTGAGTACAAGGCTTGCTGCACAAGCATGGGGACCTGGATTTGCATCCTCAGCACTCACATAAAAAGTGGGACATGCAGTGTACCTATTACCTTAGCACTGGAAAGCAGGAGACAGGAAGATCCCTATGACTTGCTGGCCAGACAGTCCAAGCTGAATCTGTGAGCTCTCGATTCAGTGAGAGACTCTGTCTCAAAAAGTAAGGTAGAGAGTGATTGAAGAAGACACACCCAATGATCTTTTGCCTTTGTATGCATGTGCACATATGTATACCTTCACACGTGTGCACACACAGAGAGAAAATATTCCTATAGTGTCATATCACTTGTGAAGAAGGGTTCAGAGCACTTTTAAAAGCAAGTTAGAAGCTATGCAAAGTATTACTTTTGTAATATCAGGACTTGGAAGACCAATGCAGGAGGATCACCCTGAGTTTGAGACCATAGCAAGACCTTGCCTCCAAAAAAAATAAATAAAGTTGATTGGCATATAATTATGTATTTATTCCTTGAGTACTTGCTATGTAAAAGCCTTTAGAAATACAAAATTTTAATATGGAATTGAGGATAAACGAAACAAGTACATGTAACCAATAAGGTACAAAACATGACATAAGAAAAGATACCGAAGTGGTGTCTTAGTTACAGTTTAGAGGAGGCAGATGGAGTGCTGTGTAAAGATGTAGACGTTAGAGTGGAGCAGACAGGGTTGGATTCTTGGTTCCTATGCAACCATGGAGCCTCTCCAATCTGTAGATTCTTTGTGTGTGTGACCAGAGGGAAAGTCACAGGATTAGTATTACCTACTGTCACATCTGTTGTTGTCAGTCTGCTCTTTGGTCCTAAGGAAGCTAGTGTGTTCCTATCCAAGACCTATGGCTTCTTTGAACTTTTTATAACCATATTCTTTGAGTTCTTGCCTCGGTACTTCCTGTTCCTAACTTTATTTTGGGTGAATGTGCTGTCAAGGAAGTGTAGCTACTTGATGGGGTCTTGTGCATTTTCACCTGATCAGCTTCAGAAGCAATTCAGTACTGATGACTGGCATGGGTTTGGAACTTAGTTCTTGCAGGTTTATCTTCGTGGGGCTTTGGCCGAAGACAAGAGTTAGGTTGTTTTTCCACTACTCCTTTTCCTGTCTAGATGGTCTCCAGGCATGTTCATCTTCGATGCGTCTCCCTTTGCTCATGCAGCTTCCGCCCTTGCCAGCCTTTTAAGCAAAGGGCCTGCTCCCTTTTTCTATTTCTTTGTATCTGTTCACTCATCAGCCCACAGGATAGCTCCTTTCTTTCCCAAACCTGGAAAGAAAGCACCATCACATACCACACACTTGAATCACTGTCTTGTGTGTCTTCTTTCCTTTCTTTATTTTCTGGTCAGTTATTTGGGCAATTTACTTCATTAAATGCTGGGGTAGCCTATGGTCTGGTCGTGGTCATCTTCTTGCTTCGTTCCACAGAGGTTTCTTGGTGACTTAATCCTACTGGTGAGTGCTGGTGCTCCTCAGTGCTGTGTCTAGTCTGGCTCCCATGGAAACGTCACACCAGTATTCTTTGTTGCCACCTTGACATCTCTGCCTGGACATTCACACACTTCCCGTGTTTAGTGCATAGTCACCCATATCAGCTAACCCAGCATCCTGCACTTTCCTCCTTGGGAATATAAGGACTATGCTCCCTGATGGACAGGCCAGGCCTGTGGGATTCCTGGTATAAATTCAGTTCGAGCATGATGTATTAGTTCCTTAGTTCACACATTATTAGATTGAGTTTGCTAGTTTGATTTGCATCTAAGAGAATGTCCAATAATTTTCCTTCCCTATCCTTGTTATGGTTTTGATGTCAAGGCTAAATTAATTTAATCTTTTAAACTTTTTATTACATTTTAGTGTGTGTGTGTGTGTGTGTGTGTGTGTGTGTGTGTGTGTGTGTTGTCAAATGTGATGTAGTCTTTAAGAGAAATGAAGGAACTAGGAGTGAGGCTAGTATGTGAGTGGGCTTCTGATACATGCTCTGACATGGGCTGGGAAGATGGATCTGTGAGTAAAAATGCTTTACTCACAAGCTTGATGACTGAAGTTGAATCCCCAGAACCTGTAAAAAAGATGTGAATGCAGTGGTGGCGTCTTTAGCCCCAGCACTCTGCAGCAAGACAACAGGCAGAGAGAGGAGAACAGGCTGGAGGTTCTTGGGGCAGTTAGCCTCAGGTACCCAGTGTAGCCACAAGACATGCCGTAAAGAGAGAGCTGCCTCCTAGAAGCAGTGTTGGTGAAATAGCATAGTCACAAAAGGACTGCTACTGTTTTTATCACACTTATGTGAAATATCTAGAATACGTAAATTCTTAGAGTCAGGAAATCAGTTAGAGATTAACAGTGACTAGGGGAGCAGAACATAGAATTGCTGCCTCCAGATTATTAGAAAGTTTTTGTTTGGGGTGATGGAAAAGGTTTGGAAGTGTAGATATTTGTGTTGTGTTATGAATATAATTACTGTTGCTGAATTGTATGCTTTAAAGGTGGGTTAAATGGAAGCTAGAGAGATAGACGGCTTGGCAAGTCAAAGAACTTATTGCTCTTATAGAGGGCCTGGGTTTAGTTCCTGGTGCCCGCATGATAACTCAGAACCTTCTGTAGCTCCGGTTCTAGAGAATCCACCACCTGCTTCTGACCTCTGCATATAGTGTACATACCTACATGCAGGCAGAACACTCCCACATATACAATATAATAAGCATTTTTAGATTTTTTTAAATTGATTAGAGGGGAACCCAGCACAGTGACACTCACCTGTAGTCCCACCTCCTTGGGAGGCTGAAGCATGAGCATTGTCAGGAGTTCAAGACCACTCTGGAAACACAGGAAGACAACCCAAAAACAAGCAAGAAAGGTTAAAATGGTAAATTTTATATGTAAATTGGACCATGTCAGACCATTTTTTTGTCTTTTTTTAGATGATTTATTTATTTTATATGTTTGAGTGTTTTGCCTGTGTGTATTGCAGGTGGATCTCTTGAATTCAAGGCCATCCTGTTCAGGCAAGGCCAGGACTACATAGATTTTGTCTTTAAAAAAAAAAAAAAAAAAAGGATGAGCCGGGCAGCAGTGGCTCATGCCTTTAATCCCAGCACTCAGGAGGCAAAGCCAGGCAGATTTCTGTGAGTTCGAGGCCAGCCTGGTCTACAGAGTGAGATCCAGGACAGGCACCAAAACTACACAGAGAAACCCTGTTTCGAAAAACAAAAACAACAACAACAACAACAACAAAAAAAACAAAAACAAAAAGAAAAGAAAAGAAAGGAAGAAGAAAAAGGATGAAAAGGCATGCTACATCCTGGAATAAAATTCTTTACAAGCTCTGGGTGGTAGTGGTAAACACCTTTAATCCCAGCACTTGGGAAGCATAGGCAATCAGATCTCTGAGTTTAAGGTCAATCTGGTCTACAGAGTGAATAACTATCACCCCAAACAACTATAGAATATAATCATTCTCAAAACTTAACAATAAAGGCATTAATTAGTCCAATTAGAAAACAGTCAAATGACACAAAAAGACATTTTGCCAAAGAGAATTTACATATATCAGGTAATCACATGTAAAGATGTGGAGGGCTGGAGAGATGGCTCAGAGGTTAAGAGCACTGAGTGCTGCTCTTCCAGAGGTCCTGAGTTCAATTCCCAGCAACCACATGGTGGCTCACAACCATCTGTAATGAGATCTGGCACCCTCTTCTGTATACATAATAAATAAATCTTTAAAAAAAAATGTAAAGATGTTTAAAGCCAATAATCACTGGAAAGGAGGTGAAACTCCAAGTACTCCAGTGTATTTACATACTCTGGCTATGTAAGGTGGTTTTGCTACTCTGGAAAATAGTTTGACATTTATCTGAGAGAAATGAAAAGCAAGGGTCACATAAATTCCTGTTTATAGCATTTTATAGCACTATTTAGCAACTTTATATATAGTAGCCAAAACTAGAGAAAATCCCAAATATTCTTAATGGTTGAATGGCTAAATGAACTGTGGTACCTGTACTCTGGAATAATCGGCAGCAGTGAAGGAAATGAACTGCTGGACATTGTGGTTGCATGCCTGCAATCCTGGCATTCAGGAAATGAGGCAAAAAGATTGCAAGTTTAACGCAGTCAGGACCATGTGGTGTGTTAGTCTTGGGTCCAGCCTAAGCTACAGAAGACTTTGTCTCAAAACACTGGAAAAATAAATCAGATATACACAGAGAGGGGAAAATGGGAAGGGAAAAGGAGGAGCTGTCAATCATGCAACTGGTAAATTCTTTGGAAATTTTGCTACTGAAAAAAATCTTAGAAGTTTGCATACTTCATGGTTCTATTTATATAAAACATTTGAAAATGTTACAGCATTATATATGATATTATACACATATACTTAAAATGAATACATATACTAAAGCTTCAAATTTCTCTTATTAATTTCTGAGTCGACTTCTAAGCCTTCTCTGTTTTAGAAGTGTTTGTGCCCACCCATGCTGAAGAAAGGAAAGACACAGGGTATGCCTATCAGGAGTGGGAGATATATGGGGTAGATAGGAATTCTGCTACCCATTATTTAGAGTAAGATCAGCAGGGCTTTAGATTATTTCTAAGATCCCAGGGAGGTTGGGCCCAGGCTCAAGTCAGCACAATTAACCTCCCTCTCCTTCCCTACCCTTTTTAGTTGGGTGCCACCTACATTTGTTGGGAGTTTTTAAAAGCTTTATTTTATTTGGAATTATGGCTATGTGTGTGGGTATGTGCACATGTGTGTGAGTGCTTGAGGAGGCCAGAAGTGTTAAATCTTCTGGAGCTGGAGTTAACAGGCAATTCTGAGCCACAGGATCTGTGTGCTGCAAATAAAATGCCAGTCCTCTGCCAGAGCAGTACATACTCTTAATGGCTGGGCCATCTTTCCACCTGCTGTCAGATTGCTATGTGAACTACTGGACTTGGTTTGTATTAAACTTACTTACTGATTGAGTTTAGATTGTTTCCATACTGATCTCATCATGGGCACAATGCAGTTGAGTGCCAGACTATTGCTCAGAGCTGGGAAACAGAATTTTCAGATGGTTAGTGAGCATTTGGTTCCTGCTGCTGCTGTCTTCTCCGGCTGGAAAGAGGCGTCCTCGAGCATGGCTCTGTGTAGAGCCAATCCTGATATTGCTAGTGCTGAGTTCTAGTCTTTTCCTTCCAGTGCCCTCTGGCTCCACCCTCCAAAAGTCACTGGCATGGTTTAGAGCTGGCCTTCGAGAGGGAGGAGGAGCTCTTGCCCAGACATACTTTAAAAAGTAATCGGTGCATGTTGAAGATTGAATGAGGTGTTAATTTCCTCTGACTTTTCGGTGTTCCTTATCTGGACTGGATCAGTGACTTGGTAAAGATCCATTTGTGAGCTGCATTCAGGGTACTTGGAAAATAACGATGGTGTGCTCAGCATTGAGTTAGCCAAGCTTTCTTTGAAAAGCACAGGTAAGTTTTCTTCAAAGTATGCCTTTTTCTCTGGTAACTGCTGTATTTTCAGGATATTGAAGGTGTATGCAAGGAAAGCCGGTATTCTTGGCTATTAACACACCCATTCTCTGCATTTCAACAATGGCTGTGTGCTGTGTGGAGGCTGAGCTGGCTTTCTGGGTAAATGTATCATAGTCTCTACAAAGGAGGCTTTTCAGTATTTTCCTTTGAGTTTTCCTCTGGCTCCTAAATATACACATACTTACATTAGTAGCTGTCCTAATAGTAAAGACAGAGACATTTTGAATGCAGACTGTAGGAAAATATCTAAATGATGATTTCCAGGCAAACAAACCTTTTTATCTTGAGCATCATTTTTTAAAGCACTGAAGGAATCTTGATTCTCTACCCAGAAGTTCTATCAACTGTGGTGCTTTTAAAGTGGTCATTCTAAACTCCATTTCCTCCAGTGGCTCATCTCAGGGCCCCTTTCTATAATTAGAAGCAGATCAAAATCTGTAGCTGCTGAGGGAATTTGAAAGTAACTATAAAAATCTTTGTAGACGCAATTAAAAACAAAAAAGAAAAAAATAAACACCCAGCCTGAAGAGGCTATGTGTAGGAGGTAATTGGTGTTTTGCAGACAGCAGCACCTAGTTGCTGGTCAGTTGTGGGTGAGGGCTCTCCCTCAGCTCTGGCTTTCTAAAGGCTGTCTTCACTATTCTCCCCAGAAGCAGGGATTCAGATGGCTTCTGCCATGCCCACAGCTGGAAAGGCAAGGCCCTGGCTTGCCACTGACTACAACAGAGGTTGTTATTCTAACATGGAACTAATATTAAAGCCTCCTCTATACTAGGTATTTCATGTAAGAGACCAGTGTTCACAAGGGAAGGCAGTATGGAATCAGCCTTGAAAACAGGGTACTCATTTGAATTTTAGAGTAATATTTATAGGTGCTAAAAGAATCATTGTATCCAAGAGAGGATATGTGAAAATTATTCATTCAGATATGCTTTACCTATTGAAATATGATTCATACATCATATAACTCAGCCCATTTAAAGTAAAAAGCTCATTGGTTTTTATTATATTTGTAGAGTTCTGTAGCCATTCCCACAATAAACTTAGAAATTTTCATTCCCAAATGAAGCCCATTAGTAGTCATTCCCCATATCTCCATCCCTTGCCAACTACTAAATATCATACATACCTGTCATATATGACTGGCTTCGATATTCATGTTTAGTCTGGTTTAGTATTTTATTAAAGTAGAAGATTATTCCATCTGTGTTATACCATCTTTTGTTTACTCATTTATCTGATGGGGGTATTTGGCTTGTTTTCAGTGTTTAGCTGTCATGAATAGTCAGACATATGTATGTTTATTTATTTATTCATGTATTTGTAGTGCTGACGATTAAACCCAGCTCTGGCTAGACATGTACTCTCCCTATGTGTTTATATGAGCTACACCCTAATCCCAATATATGCTTTTTTATGTTTATTGTATAGCAGTAATGCACATACATACTACCTGTTGGATTACCTTTACCTCAGGAGTTTTAAGAATTATAAAGCCTTAATACGCTTGAAAGAAAATTGTAGTGCCTGTTGTGGTAGTTTATGCCTATAATTTCAGAACTTGGGAAGCTGAGACAGAAGGATTGCCAGGAGTCTAAGGTGGGCCTGGGCTGCACATTGAGTCCCAGGCCCTACCTGGGCTACAGAATAAGACCCTGGCTAGAAAATAAATGGAGCTCGGAGGTGGTGCAGTGGTTCAGAGTATATACTACTCTCCCAACTCCCTGTAACTCAGCTCCAGGGGTATCTAACACTTTTGGCTTCCTTGGGCACCTGTACACACATGTATGTACTCACACAACCTAGGGGTTGGGGATTTAGCTCAGCGGTAGAGTGCTTGCCTAGCAAGTGCAAGACCCTGAGTTCGGTCCTCAGCTCCGGCAAAAAATAAAAATAAAGTAAAAAATAAAAAACAAACAAACAATAATAATTTTTAAAAAATCTTTAAATAAAAATGGCCATGCTACTGAAGAATATGTCCCCCCTTTCCTGGCCTTTACTGCCTCATCCATGATAGAATCAGGTAACCACCACTGCTGTGAAGTCATTTGTGCCCATCCAGGAGGCAGCCTTTGGCATCAGTTTTCCTGTCCTCAGGTTCTTATATTCTTTCTGCTCATCTTCTACAGTGCTCCCTTAAGAAGGGGTGATAGAGAAGTTCATTTAGGTGCAAACACAGCAGTCACTTGTTGAAAGCTTTGGCCTTTTAAGAGTCTCTGCATTAACCATCACCTGCTGCAAAGAGATACATCTCTGCCCCAGGGAGGGATGTGTGAGATATATATTTATATATATAATGTTTGTACATGTGAATGTGTGTTCACTTGTATGTACAGAAAGGCTAGAGAATAATTGTTGGAATCATACTCTATTCTGCTTTATTCCCTTGAGACAGGACCTTTTATGGAACCTGGAGCTAGGCTGGCAGTCAGCAAGCCCCAGCTTACCCTACTGCCCTCCCCTCCCCACCACCACCACACACACACCTACTGTTGGGGTTTCTGATGTCTGCAACACACCTGCCTTTTTAAATTTTTACCCTGTTAACCATCTCCCCAACTTTATTGTACTTCTTGAAAATTTCCTCTGGCTTACTGAGGATTAAAGATTAATTACTAAAGATTAATTTCTTCTAGCTTACTTGGATTAAGGCATGTGGCAGCACAAACAGCTCTTTTCTTTATTGCCATTGTCCCTATCATTTTTAAAAATATTTTTATTTTATAATTAATTTAATTTTATATATCAGCCACAGATTCCCCTGTCCTCCCTCCTCCCACTCCCCAGTCTTCCCCCCCATTCCCACCTCCTTTAAGGCAGTCTCCCCTGGGGAGTCAGTCCAGCCTGGTAGATTCAGTTGGGGCAGGTCCAGTCCCCTCCTCCCTACACCAAGGCTGAGCAAAGTGTCTCAGCATAGGCCCTAGGTTCCAAAAAGCCAGCTCATTCACTAAAGACAGGTCCCGGTTCTACTGCCTGGGGACCTCCTAAATAGTTCAAGCTAATCGACTGTCTCATTTATCCAGAGGGCCTGGTCTAGTTCCATGGGGGTTCCTCAGCTATTGGTTCAGAGTTCATGTGTTTCCACTATTTGGCTATTTGTCCCTGTGCTTTTTCCAATCATGGTCTCGATATCTCTTGCTCATATAATCCCTCCTCTTTCTCACTGATTGGACTCCTGGAGCTCCACCTGGGGCGTGGCCATGGATCTCTGCATCTGCTTCCATCAGTCACTGGATGAAAGTTCTATCATGACAGCCAGGGTGTTCGGCCATCCGATCACCAGAGTAGGTCAGCTCAGGTACTCTCTTGACCATTGCCAGTAGTCTATAGTGGAGGTATCCTTGTGGATTTCTGGGGACCTCTCTAGCACTCTGCTTCTTCCTATTCCTGTGGGGTCTTCATTTATCATGGTATCTCTTTCCTTGTTCTCCCACTCTGTTCCTGATCCAGCTGAGACCTCCTGCTCCCTTAAGCCCTCTTTCCCCTAACCCTTGCCCTCCATTACCTCCCCACCCCCGGTTTGCTCATGTAGATCTCATCCATTTCTCTGTCGTTGGGCAATCCCTGTGACTTTCTTAGTCTCCCTATCATTTTATCAGAACTCTGTCTTTCTACTCAATCCACACCATCTGGGAATACCGCCTGGCTGGAATGATTGAATCTTTGTCTACAGTAGGCCTCATCCATTTGATTTCTACAGCCAGAAGCCTTTCTGATTCAGAGCAACAGCCATAGAGGATAGCAGTACTCTTTCAGCGTTAGGTATTGGAGATGTGTCACATGCTCCTCAAAGTTACAAGGGGGTGGGAAGAGAAGAGAAGGCCCATATTCCCTAAGTAACACCAGAACTGAGTCCTAAGGAAACATAGATAGGGCAGTGAGAATGTTTGTATTGGGAAGAGAGAATGGCCAATTGCTTCAAAATAAGAGTTCAGCAGAAGTGATAGTACATGTGATCAAGAAGCTAAGAGCTAGGCTGGGGTGTAGCTCAGTTGAAAGGATGCTTGCCTAGCATGCAGAAAGCCCTAGGTACTATCCCAGGCACAGCACAAACTGAGAGTAGTAGCACACTCATGTAATACCAGCACTCAAGAGGTAGAGGTAGGAGGGTCAAAGGCTGCATAGGAAGGTTAAGAGAAAGCTTGGGGGCATATCTAAAAATTAAAAGAAAAAAATGGTAGCTGATAGAGCTATCATGAAGAGACTTAAAGGTTCAGCTAAGGAATGTAAACTGCCTCCTGATAACCCTGAGAGTCACTGAATTATTTTAAGTCAAGAAATGAACATAGATCAGTGTTTCAAAAAGACCTCTGTGGCAGTGGTTGGCAGTATTGGTTAGAGGTAGCCCCACCTGCATCATGTAGTTCAGGCTGGATTGGATGTGGAAGCATCATCCTCTTCATGGCCCTCAGATACCTTCATAGCCACTCCTCTGCACTTGCTCCCCATAGCCACATGCTTGTCTGTTCTTTATTATATAAATACTTCCTTATAGGCAATTATTATATTTTATATTCCAGTATCTTCAAGATAAATTCTATGTCCTGACATAGAATTGAGTAGTTATAGGTACTCTGTAAATGTATATGGGGTGGATGCATCTTTGTTGGCACAAGAGCTTTAGAGTAACAGAATTTAGTTCTTTTTTTCCCCAGCATTTTAAACTATCTTTTGGCAACAAGATAATCATGATAGCATAGGCTAACCCCTAACTAACTATGAAGCCAAAGATAACTTTAAACGCTTGATCCTTCTGCCTTTACCTCCCAAGTGCTCAAATTACTGGCATGTACCACCACTACAACTAGCTGAAGTGTAAATCTAATTAATTTTATCAATAAAAACCAGGAGTCAGATATGGGGTAAAACCTGAAAAATCAGAGAAGCAGGACAGTAGCCACAATTGCTTCCTTCCACTTCACTTCTTCCAGTCCAAAAAGGGCTGAGATCCTGTCTCCACCCTGCCTTATCACTTCTTGTTCCTCTCTATACAGACCTCTAGACCTTTATGGTTAACTAGTGGCTAGCTCCACCCTCTGACTCCAAGCAAGCTTTATTTGTCAGAACACAAACAGAATATCACACAACATTTCCCCCTTTCTGTCTAAATAAAAAGCAAAGGTTCTAACTAATATAGAAAAACAATATGTACAATAACTACATATAAATATACACAGGCAATAAGTGCATTAATAACATCTAGTCCATGAGTATTTGACAAATTCAGAGAAAATACTCCACTATCTATCCTATCTTTGTGAGTCCAAAGTGTTGTACCTAATTAACTTTCTATCCTAACTTACATTTCCAACCCAAAACTATCTTTTTATGTCTCTCAATCTTACACACTTTACACCTCTTTTGTAAGTCTCTCTTCAGAATTTGTTAACAAGGAAGACTATAACTAGCTAGTCTTCAACTCCATCAAAGACCTGAGAATATAATATTACCTGAGTAAACAGGAAGTGCAGAGCAAACAACTTCCAAAATTAAATGACAGAAATAGCTGGTCACTGGTCACTTTGTTGCCGTTTCTCTGATCATGCAGGTTCTTACCCCCTTTTATCTAAATAAAAAGGAAAGATTTTAACTTTAACATAATAAACTACATACAATAAGAACAGTGATCAAGTAAGAATTACATTTACAACATCCAGTTCCTTGGCATTTGGCAAGTCCCGAGAAATCACTGTAGTACCTATACTATCTTGATATGTCTAAATTTAGCTCTGTACCTAATTTACCTTCTTTCATTTCTAAGGAAAACTATAAATATCTAGTCTTCAACTCCATCAGACTCTAGATTATAATATTACATGAATAAATAGAGAGTGCAATGCAAGCCACTTCCTATAAGCTATAGCCATTACCAAAAATATAGAAATGACAGAGACATCTGGCTGCCTGGACAGTCACCCAAGATTCCTCTGAAACATTGAGGCATCCATCTTCAGCCTATAAACCTATAATATCTGGCAGACTTTTCTATGAAGCAGGAATTTTGAAGGACTGTCCCACCTTGTTTGGGCAAAGTTCAACAGTCATTTTTCTTTATGTCCTGCATGTCCAGTTTGGACAGTATACTGTCAGCAATTGAGGCAAGGGCAGTTTCTTGCCTTAATGGCTAGTTTTGCCACATTGAAAGCAAACTCCATATGGAGGTTCTTCGATACCCATCATCCCTTTATGAAGTAGATTGGTGCTGCCAGGAGCAGACATGTCTCACTGTCATGAAAAGCCCTATGTTAACAAAATATTTTAAGTGCCATATTCTCCAGGTCTTTGAAATATTTGAAGACCATCTATCTATCTAAAATATATCTCTGTATTATCTTGAAAACATGCCTAACATAACTACAAGTTTGATTGTTATAGATGACTAACTACTAACCTGCATTTAATTATACATTACATTTTAAAATGAGCTATAGCACAGTGCCCCAAATAAGAGTAGAAACATACATACAGTATAAAAAAACTTTAAATTTGTATCAATATATCAGAATCCATTCCAGTGTAAAATATGTGAGGTTAATCATTGTCTTTTTATCCTATATTCTTATATCCCCCTTAAGATGACAAACATCCATAAGTCACTGAATGACCAAAAACTACCCATCCCATCTCTTGGGAGTGTGGGTGTTGTGTTCTCTAGACTGCTTCCTGTTGTTTGAGGGCAACAGCATCTTTAGGGAACCCTGAGAAAATTGAGATAATGATCAAGTCCTGGAAAAACTAATTATAACATTTGTCCAGTCTCAGAACAGTTCCCATGCAAAGGAATTAGTATATATGTCCCTTGTCTTGTAGTTTTTCTTGCTTTATTTCTTTATGTCTGTAGCCAAGATTTTCAGAAGGTCTTCCCTGATCAAATCTGATCTCTGTTAACCTTGAAGGAATCCAGTCTTTTGCTTCCTATTCTCCAATGCAATACATTCTTTGAATTCCATTTTAAAGTTAAGACATTCCTAAAGTATCTAGGCTGGTTTTTTTTTTGTTTGTTTTTTTGTTTTTTTTTTATAATCCTATGTCTCTCAGTAGCTGTCATTTGCTCATTAACTTCAAAAAATTCAAAGTCAACTCAACCATACAGGATCCAGACTCCCTGCTTATTTCCCATTTTTATATGGCCTTTTCCCTTTATATTACTTGATTCTCTCTTTAAAGACTTTATTATTTTTAAACTACTTACTTTTTTACTTTTTTTTTAATGACTGTCTCTACCCATCCTCTTTTCTTTCCAAAGCCTATGTACATTTTTAAACACTCTGTAACTTGTTTAGAGGCTTTTTTCCATTTGGATGTGTCTTTACTGTGTGTCTCTAGCCTTTTCTGATTGCATGAGCCAAACTTTAAACTGCTAAATGGCTTTGTGCTGGCTACTTGCTTCACCCTGCTTGGTTCCCGGAGAACCAAGCTTTACATCCCTCAAGCCCGGCCAAGAGCTGTATTCTGATTCTGAGAGCTGTTCAAACTGCTCCAGCTCTAGGTAGCTGTACTCACACTGTCAGACATTTTTATTTAGCTTGCTATTTCCACTTAACATGCTGGCTGCTCAGTGCTAGCTGTATGGCACAGCCTCTTAAAGGAGCTGTATCCATTTTTTAATATTTGTTTTTCAGCTTTCTCAGATCCTGTGTGGAAATTTGGGCCCCACATTGGGCACCAAATGTAGCTGCCTTTCTTTTGGGTCACCAACCAGCTCCCAAATCATGACATGGAGACTTCTTATTACAAATGCTTGGCCTTATCTTATGCTTGTTCCACTAGCTCTTATAACTTATTTTAACCTATTTCTCTTCATCTACATTTTGCCTCAGGGCTTTTTATCTTTCATTCTGTATGTCCTACTCTGTGTCTGCTGGCTTGCGGCTGCCTTCTTCCCTCTTTCTCTCCTTTCATTCTCTTCTCTTTCTCCTACTTACTCTCTCGGCCTGCCAGCCCCGCCTATCCATCTGCTGCCGAGCTACTGGCTGTTCAGCTTTTTATTAGACCAATCAGGTGCCTTCGGCTGACAAGGAGAAACAGCAACACATCTTTACATAATTAAATGCAGCATAAACAAAAGTAGCACATCTTTGCCTAGTTAAACAAATATTCCACAACAACAACTTTATTTTGTTTAAAATTTTGTTTAGGGCTGGAGAGATGGCTCAGAGGTTAAGAGCACCAACTGCTCTTCAGAGGTCCTGAGTTCAATTCCCAGCAACCACATGGTGGCTCACAACCACCTGTAATGAGATCTGACACCTTTTCTGTATACATAATAAAATAAATAAATCTTAAAATAAATAAATAGATAAAATATTGTTTAATTTGCTGGGTGGTGGTGGCGCACACCTATAATCCCAGCACTCGGGAGGCAGAGGCAGGCGGATCTCTGTGAGTTTGAGGCCAGCCTGGGCAACAGAGTAAGTTCCAGGACAGGCTTCAAAGCTACACAGAGAAACCCTGTCTCGAAAAACCAAAAAAAAAAAAAAAATTTTTTTTTTTGTTTAATTTGTTATTATTTTATATTCATGTGTGTTTCTGATATGTGTGTTGGAGGAACAGAAGCCACTGGATCACAGTTCTCCACCATGGGTTCCATTTTACTTGCTGAACCAACCACTTGCTGGTTCAGCTTCCCAATTGTTATCCTACTTACCATCTGTAGTAAAAAGTTACCATCTACGTAGTTATTATTTCATTTGAACATGTATTGAACACATCTAGTCTAAAACTCTTGCTTAAAACATTTCAGCCAGACAGGCATGATGATGTGAGCCTATAATTTCAACACTGGGAGGCTTGTGGCAGAATTGTGAGCTCGTGGGCACGCTGAGCTTTTGAGATCCTATCTCTAATAAAATTAAATTATATGAACCAAGTTTTTGAAATAAGGATGTTCAATTACTGAAAAAGTCTAGGCAAATATCAAAAAAGAACCCTGAAATCTGGAACTTACTAGTCCCAAGCATTTTTTTTTTTTTTTCAAGTTAGGACCTCATTGTGTAACCCTGGCTGACCTTAAACTCACAGAGATCTGACTACCACTGCCTCCCAGGAGCTAGGATTAAAAGTGTGTGCCACCACTGCTTGGCAGTCTCAAACATTTTAGATAAAGGATCTCAGCTATACCATTATCTTACCAATAAGAGCTCTGGTACTATGAAGTCGGTGACATCAGCCCAGTAGTAGGTATTAGTGTGTGAATATAAAGTTACAGCTGCCGTATTTAATTAGTTCTGAGATAAACAGTTGATAATCTATCCACCAATATAGCCAGTGGTTTAGAAAGCATTATGCCTTAGTTTAATTTGCAATGTTTTTCTTCCCCATAAAATAATGTTGCCTCTTTTGCTCCTTAGTGTTGAAATACATTAGGAATCTTTAATATTCTTGGTACTAAAGCCTGTTAATTTATAGTAAAGTTGCTAAATTAGAAATGATAACCTATTGGTTCAGGTTATAGCCTGTAGCTGAGACCCTTTTGTTAGAAAGCAGCAGAGGCTGGGTCAGTGGTGCCATTTTCTAGCCTATGTAACTTTATACTGCTGTTTTCTGCCACAGATTGCCTTCTCCCAGCACAGCAATTTTATGGACCTGGTACAGTTCTTCGTGACTTTCTTCAGGTAATTCCTCTCATACTAACTACTTATTCCTTGGAAACAGCCCCTTAATTCTAGCTTACTTTGTATGTGTGCCTGCAAAGCTTCAAAGTACTCACAATAATGTAAATTTAATCTGACCTGATTAAAGCATTGTGATATAACTATTAAATGAATGGAAGACAATTTGTGTGTAACTGGGGTGTGTGTGTGTGTGTGTGTGTGTGTGTTGTGTTGTGTAATTTAGTTCTCTGGGGTAAAGCTTGGACTAAAGCAGTATTAGTAATGGTCACTGCTGTGAGCTACATATGTGGTCTGTCTTAATTGGGAGATGGTTCTGATGACTCCATTATGAAAGGTAAGTCTTTTTTTTTTTTTTTTGAGCTGAATTGAACCCAGGGCCTTGCGCTTGCTAGACAAGCGCTCTACCACTGAGCTAAACCCCCAACCCAAGTCTTAGTTTTAAACTCCTGTATTTTTATAGTTTTCTTGTTAATACTTTATTTTTCTGAGAATAATAAATTGTTGCAATGCTTATAAAGAGCACTTGTAAGAGAAGCAGTGAGAGTCGACCTCACTTTCTGTATCCTCCCCCAAACAGAAATTGATCTAGTGTTTTAGTTTTTACATTTACACTAAGTCTTGAGTTTTTAACTCAGTTTTTTGTTTTGTTTTGAAACAGGGTCTCTCTTTATAGTAGTCCCAACTGCCCTGGAACTCTGTGGAGAAGAGGCTGGCCTTGAAATCACAGAAATCCTTCTGCCTCTGTCTCCCAAGTACTGGGATTCAGTGTGTGCCACCATGCCCCAGCCAACTCAGTTATTTTTTGGTGTTCTCTACACTGCCTTTCTCATCACACACACACACACACACACACACACACACATCAGGTACATACACCAGGCACACACACAATTCCCTTCCATTCATTTAATAGTTACATCACAATGCTTTGGCCAACCATAAAATCCTGAATTGACTTATGATTCTTCTTGCTAATTTTTTAGATGAAAAGGGTCACCCTTTGCTTATCCTAAATGTAATACTTTTCTTTACTATTGTTTTTTTTCCCCTATGAGTCTACTCCAGAGTTATACCTGTAATCTGACAAAACAAAGATCTTCCATGATGGTTGTCTCTTGGCTTTAGGCTCTCTTGGGGAGTCCCACCCCAGAATGTTCCAGCCTCCTGTCCTTAAATGTACTAGTCTCTAAGGCCCACCGTGTCATTGTCATTGTCCTAATTACTTTTATTGCATATGACAAAGCACCATGATAGGCAGCTTATAAAAGAAAGCATTTAATTGGGGTCACAGTTCCAGGTTAGACCCCATGACCATTATGGCAGGGAGCACAGCAAAGGGAGGCAGGCAGGGATGGCTTTGGAGCAGGAGCTAAGAACTTACATCTGACACACGCATAAGGCAGAGAGAAAGAGCTAACTGGGAATGACATGGGCTTTATTTGTTTGTTTATTATGTATACAGAAGAAGGCACCAAATCTCACTACAGATGGTTGTGAGCCACCATTTGGTTGCTGGGAATTGAACTCAGGACCTCAAGAAGAGCAGTCGGTGCTCTTAACCTCTGAGCCATCTCTCCAGCTCCGACATGGGCTTTTGAAACATCAAAGCCCACTCCTAATAACACAACTCCACCAATAAGGCCACACTCCCCTATCCTTCCCAAACAATTGTACCAATTAGGGACCAAACGTTCAAATATGGGAGCCTATGGGAACCATTCTCATTCAAACCAACACAGTGATCTTGTCTTAAAGTGTGTCTCCAACTCCCACGCCATAGTCCTTCCATGTATTCCTTCCTTCTACTGGAACTTTTTCTCTCAGAAGTTTCTGCAGAAAGATACATAGGTAACTTTGTGTGAGCTTTTATAACTGAAAATATCTTCATTTTTACTCTCACAAATTTTGTTTTGTTTTTCGTTTATTTGCTTGCTTGCTTGTTTTGGGGTTTTTGTTTTGTTTTTTTGAGACAAGGCCTGCACACCCCTTCAGTCCTCCTGTGTCTGCTCCCCACAGGGCAATGCGCATGCCCATACCCCAGCTTTTTGTGCAGATGCTGGGATCCAAACTCATACTTGCCCAGCAAGCATTCTTAACCACTGAGCCATCTCTCCAGCCCCTTACCCATGCACTTTGATAAAGAGTGTGAGTACAAAGTATTAGGCTAGAAATAATTCCCTGCTGGAGTTTAGATGTGGAGTTCCTTCTTGTTTCTAATATTTGGAAGGCTGGTATTATCATCTCTATTCCTTGAGTGGGGTTTATTTTCATTCTTTACACTAACTGTACATTTGCAGTGATGTAAATGGAGGGAGGTAACAGTGAAGTAAATACTGAATGCTCTCACTTAAATGTCGAAGCAAAGGTTGGTCTCAAAGCAGAGACCACTAGTGAGATGACTCAGTGGACAGAGTGTTACCATGCAGGTGTGAGGAACTGACCTCAGGTTCCCAAAACCTGCTGGAAGTCAGGTGCAGCAGCACACACTGAAAGGTGGAAACAGGAGAAGCCCAGGAAACTCATGGACCATCTGACCTATGCATGTAGTGTCAAACAACAGGAGACCTGATCTTAAACAAGGTGAAAGATTAGGACTGACAGCCAAGGTTGTCCTCAGACCTCCACATAGATGTACCCATACTTACACGAACAGTCACCATGCACATATTCACAACACACACACACACACACACACACGCACGCACGCACGCACGCACGCACGCACGCACGCACGCGCACATGCACGCAAATGTTTTTTGAAGGAAGTGGAGAATAACTAGCTAAACATGGTATTGCATGTATATAATACTAGCCACTCTGGAAGCTGAGGCAGGAGATTTCCACTCCTAGTGACACACCTTCTCCATCAAGGCTGCACTTCCTAATCCTTCCCAAACAGTTCCACCAACTGGGGACCAGATATTCGAAATAGGAATTTATGAGATCATTCTTATTCAGACCACAAGTAGTAATTATCAAAACTCAAGAGCGGAAGAAGGGATAGAAAGCAAGCGGTTAATGGGAACCAGGGTGAAGTTTGATGTGAGGAGAATCCTTTAATGCACGGTATTATAGGATATAATATATATATATATCACAGTAGGATAATTGTGGCTGAGGACAATTAGCTGATTACTCAGATCAACTAGTAGAGAGGATTTTTACTATTTCCAATACACAGGAATGCTGCAGGCCTGAAATAATGGATGTAACAGTTACCCTGATCTGATTATCACAACTTACACACTTGTACCAACCACATAAATATGTACAATTATTGTGTCGATTTTAAATATATATTAATAACAAATTGCAGTAAGGTTTTTTTAATGCTTATTTTAAAAGTATTTATTGTAATGATGTGTAGCAGGAATCTTAAAAGTTCTTATTAATAAAATCAAACCTGAGGCCAGGTATTGGGGTGAATGCTGGAAGATCAGAGAAGCAGAACAAGCCACAGCCACCTCACCTTGCCAGTGCCTCAGCTGACCCTGTTTCCTCAGGCTGGAAGCCTCTGGGTCCTCATCCGAATGGGTCTCAGCTGAACTGCTGCTCAAAAGTCTGAAAGCTTAACCAGCCAAATGCTTCTAGTTTCTGGTCTTCACACCTTATATATATTTCTGTTTTTGCCTTCACTCCCTGGGATTAAAGGCTCACTTCTTTGGATTAAAGTCACCAAGCCTGGCTGTTTCCAATGTGGCCTTGAACTCACAGATCCAGAGGGATTTCTGTCTCTGGAATGCTAGGATTAAAGGCGTGTGTGCCACCATTTTCTAGCCTCTGTATCTAGTGGCTGTTCTGTTCTTTGACCCCAGATAAATTTATTAGGGTGCACAATACTTTGGGGAACACAATACCACCACAATGGTGGTGTGTGAGCTTTCCTTCGCTGTGACAGAATACCTTGGGAAGCACTTTAAAAGGAGAACAATTTCTTCTGGCTCACAGTGCCAGAGGTTTCAGTCCAGAGCCATTTGTTCTGTCATCTTGGACCCAAGATGAGACCCACCATGGTGAGGGTCATGTGGTTCAGAAAGGCAGCTCCCTCACAGTGGTAAGGAGAAACATGAGACAGAGTACACCTTCCAGTCCTACACCTCCAGGGGCTTGCTTCATCCAAACAGACGCTACCTCCCAAAAGCCACTAAAATACAAATCAATCAGTAGCTAGAAATCCACTGATAAAAATGCCCACATCCCAGTCATATCCCTAAAGCCCCCCTCTGAGCTCTTCTGCTCTGGGGACCAAGCCTCTAATACACAGATGTCAGGGACACATTTCATAACACAGCTAGGTCTCACGCTTTGTTTGGTAGACTTACCCTTCTTCTAACCAGAAGTAAGTCATTGCCTCTGGTACCATAGTAGCTTTTCCCATTCAACACTTGGTTTACAGAGGAAAGAAAACTAAAATTTTTTACAATATTAGACAACTAGAAGTTTTTCCTCCTAATACTAAGGAAGTTGTTGGCTTAGATTTGATCATTTTACGTTTATTTTATTGGTAAATGCATATATTGCTAGGCTTGGTGGCACACCCTAGCATTCAGGAATCTGAGATGAGAGATCACAGATTCCAAGCTACCTGGGCTACATAGCAAGACATGATCTTTAGAAAGAAAAATAATTAATACACACACATGCACAGAGTTATTACTTTCTTTTCAGTAGCTCAACTGCGTACTTGACAAGGAGCAGTTGAAGGGAAGGGGTTTATTTGGGTTCGCAGTAGTCTAGGGAACCCAGCCCCTTCATAGCCTGGGAGTCATGGTGTGAGCTCACGGCCGTCACACTGCTGTCACACTGCTGTCTTCTCAGTCAGAAAGCAAGAGAGATGAATGTTGCTCTTCAGCTCACTTTCTTCTTTTTATTCAGTCTGGGACCCCAGCACATAGAATGGTGCTGCCCACATTTAGAGTGGATTATCGATACTCAATTAGCTCAGTGTAGAAATCCTCTCATAGACATGTCAGACGTTTGTCTCCTGTGTGATGCTAGATCCTGTCAAGTTGATAATCAGTGTTTACACCACATATGCATATATAATTACAGAAGATAGATTAATTACTATACTTAAATTTCTTCTGCTTACCTCTTATGAAAAGTTGATTATTAATTGAAACTTATTTTTCTCATTCTGTTTTAGTTTACCACATTTATTAAATTACTTGCTTACATTAAATTATTACCTGTTATAATTTATGTTAGAATTGCTTTTCTTATTTGGGGAAAGCTGTGGTTGGCCCTTCTGGGAAGCTTAGTGAGAAGTCAAGGCTTAGTAACACCTTCCAGAAGTCAGGACTGGAAGCTTGGCTCAGTTAGCCAGTGTTTTCTCACACTCCACTTCCTGTGGCAAGTCTGTCACATGCAGTACTAGCTAGGAGCTTGGAGTTGGATTGTTCCCTTTGGAGCCAGGTGTGTGGAGCTGATGCACAACGTGCTCCTTCCCCACAGCTGTTTCCTCTCTCTGTTGCTGGTGGCTGCGGTGGTTTGGAAGATCAAGCAGAGCTGTTGGGCGTCCAGGCGGAGAGAGGTAAGCCCACATGGATAAAGATAATAACTCCCATGACAGCTCATTTCCTTCCCTTCTTTCCAGGCAATCACTTCTACCTGTTTACTGATATAATAATCTTCATATCAGAAGCATGCCGCTTCATCTGCATTGTATGATTCTGCTGTATGCCGTCAGTAGATTTCAATTAGTGTTGCATTCAGTGTCATTGATTCTGCCACAGCCACTGCTGATTTAGCCATCTTCTAAGAGCCTTTCATAAGAATATGAGTGAAGGGACAGGTTCACCTCAGTGATGGAGCACTTGCCTAGCATGAACCAGAGACCCTTGGTTCTGGTCTCACCACCCTCTAATAGCATAAAGCTAGGGACAAAGCTTTTAACCCGTGGGTCTTGGGGCAAGAGGATGCAAAGCCAAACTATAGCTCGAGCTAGCATCATTCAGTGTGATTAAGTACTAGAGTTGGTCCCAGTAGACACCTTATCTAGATGTTTGAGCACCTCTAAGTCCCAGGCTCTGTTGCAGGTGGTTTTCCTTCGACTAGCTCCTCTAATCTTCATCTCAACCCTATGAGGTAAGTGTCACCATGAAGCTCAGGGAGGTCAAGTAACTTACCCATTACCACATAGGTACTGAGAAGCCGAACTGAACTTTAACCAGAGCCTCTGCCTTCACAGCCCATGTTCCTAAACACGGTTTCCAGAAACACTTAACTTTGTTCCACATGTTCTAGACTGTACGCTTAAGAAGCTCATGTTTTGCTGACTGAATGAGCCAGGCAACCCACAGGAGACTATACACTAAAAGTAAGAACAAAAAAGCAGTTTTGTTACTGTTGCAAAGTAACAAAATTATTTTCATATGAGTCATCGAGGCAGTATAGTAGAGATTTGTCTGTATACAGAATAATACTTAAGTATATGAAACTAAATAAATAGATAATATAGAAAGTAACAACCAACTGGAAAATATTTGCAACATCATAAGAAAGAATACTAGAAAAAGAACACCCTCTCGGTTTTTTCTAATATAACTTTGAATCTGACCATTCTAATTATACAAGGTCAGTCATGACTTGATCCCAGTCGGGATGCTGTTTTGCATTCTTGCTGCATCCCAGGCTCTGCTGGAAGTTCTCTCATTCACCTTGCCCCTGCCCTCTTGGCAAAGGTTTTAGAATAGGAGTTGCTGTAGGGTAGCAACTGTCTTCCTGTGACCCTGTACCTAGAGTATTACAGAACCCAGGCAAGGTTTGCTGTAGGTTTGCTGAGTAAATGGAGATTCTTTCCAGGTTCAGTAAAGAGATGTGCTGAGATAGATGAGGTCATCAGTGAGGCTCTTTAAAAATTCAAGGAGGCTGGGATAGAATATTGAGCAGCATCTCACAGAACACAGGCAATTCCTTATATTTATGGATGTTTTTAAGGGAGGGGTCAGCAGATTAGTGACGGTATTAGGATGTAAGGTATGACTGATTCCCTCCACAGGAACAGCCCCTAGGATGTAACAGTAAGAATCTATTGCTGGGTTTTAAGAAAATTGTTAACATAAAAATTCCCTTCTAGAGCAGAACAATGATCTATGCAGCCTCAGAACCCTGCCTCCTATAAGATGGTTTGAAGCAAGGTCGGTTTGTCTTCTATGGCATAACCTCAGAAGAGCTCTCATATTATTGATGATATAGGGGTGCCCACTTCCATATTTGAGGCATATGCTGTAGTATCTGACCCAACATGAAAACACATTTCAAGCCATGAGGTAGGAATGTAAGAAGTTCAAGGTCCTCCAGTGAGTTTGAGGCCAGCCTGGGCTATTTGGCTACATGAGACCCTGTCTTATAAACCAACACACAAAGCACATTTAAAGAAGAAAGTGAAGCCTTGATACTTGGAACACCTCTCTTAACATATCCAACCCTCCCTAAATCCAGAGCTTGTTCTATTCTGTGATTCCACATTTATTTATGTTTTCATCTTAGATCTCTCTCAGGGGAGAGTAGTCTCACATCCTATCACCCATGTAACGGGGCACATTTTATTGTTGTCATTGCTCTGGGAATGGCTGGTTCAGGTTTTGACACAAAATAAACTAGACTGACTTTAGTAACAGAGCTATAAAGAGGTAAGTTTCTGTCCTTTTATATATTCAGCCAGCAGACACCATAGCATTATAGCCGCCATGATTTTAGCTTGTATCTCTATTGGTAAGGACTTTTTATAAAAAGGCAGTAGTGTTACCACGTCTAACAGAATTTAATACCTTTTGCTACCTGGTGCCTAGTCATATCCAGTTTTCCTTAGCTGTCACAGAAGCAACACTTTGCATCTGATCAGTTTGAATCAGGGTGAGTGCAGCATCTTTAATGTCTAGTATTGACTAATAAAATCTCAGTACTCAGCATATTAATATATAATATATTATTCATTAGCAACTTCTTCGGGAGATGCAACAGATGGCCAGCCGCCCCTTTGCTTCTGTAAATGTTGCCTTGGAAACAGATGAAGAGCCTCCTGATCTTATTGGGGGAAGTATAAAGGTGAGAAGTGGTTCAAAAGTCCATACAACAGCTTTTCAAAACTCAGGCCTGAGTCTGGCACCCCAGAGAGAGCAAGTGCTCCGACACATTACTCTTGCCATCCTTCTGTCTTTAACAGTTGGCTGAAGCACCAGGTTGTGAGGGACTCTGCTCTCCTTTTCAGGGTGTTGGTCCATGTCTTCAGTCAGTCATGTTCAGGAGATTGTAACATGGAAATCATGCTTGTTCTTCTTTCAGTCTTCTCTAGCATAATACTGAAAAGTTCTTATTTGAAAATGTCTAAATTGGACTAGGGGTGGTGGCACCTAGGAGGCAGATGTAGGCAGATCTCTGTGAGTTCTAGGCTAGCGTGGTCTGTATATCACTTCAGAACAGCCAGGGCTACAGAGTGAGAACCCGTGTTAAAGCGGGGAGTCGGGGGGAACAAACAACACTTAAGTTACTGTTAATTCCCCCCCCACACACACACACACTTTGGATTTGGTTTTGTTGTTTGGTTTTTGAGACAGCATCTCACTATATAAAGACTAAGCTGGCCTTGAATTCAGAGTGCCATCAGCCTCCCAAGTGCTGGGATTAAAGGCGTGTGCCACCACAACCGGCAAACCCCCAGTATTTTTTTTGGACCACTTCCAGGGCTGAGGAAATGACACAGTGGATAAAGTACTTGCCAGATAAATATGAGGAATGGCGTTCAGAGCCCCAGAACTGAAGTAAAAGCCATGCAGGTGTGGTGACAGTACTCGGGGCAGGGACAGGACCCCAGGCCAGCTGGCTGGCTGGACTAGCTGGAGTTGGGGAATGTGAGGTTCAGCAACAAATCTTGCCTCAGTAAGTAAATTGAAGAACTGAGAAAGACCTCCATGCACACATGTGCATGCATACCTGCATATGTAAACACATACACATGCACTTGCACACACCACACATCACAGCGTTTTGAAGGTGGAATCTTTATGCACTGTTGGTAAACTATAAAATGTTGTAGCCACTGGAAAATTATAGACTGGGTAGGTGGTGCATTCCTGTAATTCCAGCATGTGGAGTGCAGATTCAGGAGAATCACTGTAAATTCAAGGCCAGTCTGGGCTACCAAACAATATTTTGTATGACAAAAATGTAATACAGGGGATTCTTTGTGTACCAGTATTTATGACAGCACATTCATAATTGCCAGAAAGAAAAAGCAGTCAAGTACCTGTCAGTGGACTAGTAGATAAGCAAAGTGTAATGTATTGCTACTAGAAATTATTTATCCTTTAAAAGGAAGAAAAGTCTAATACGTGCCACAACATGGATAAGCCTTAAGAAATTATGTTAAGTGAAAGATGCTATATCATTCAATTTATGCAAAGTATCAAGACTAATCAAATACATTGAGACAAAATAAAATAGTAACTGCTAGAAAGTTGTTTAATAAGTAGTTCAGAATTCCAGTTTTTCAGTTTTGCAACATTAAAAAACAGTCTAGAGATAGAGAAAGGTAGCTAAAACACACTTCCATTTTACTTTTTTTTTTCATTACTTTTTTTTCATTATGAAGGGTTAATCATGCAGCATGCATGAAGCCCCTAGATAGGGTCAGAGAGAGAGAATGAATCTCATAAGAATATCAAAGCCATCTCTCAAGCCTGTAAAATTCTTTTTAAAAAATAAAGTCTGCAACAGAAAATGAATAAATTTTCCAGAGCGGAAGCATCCAATAAGTAGATGAGGAATTCATTTGGTGAGCTGTCTACCTTTCACAAGCTCTTAGACCCAGCAGACTGTTACTCAGTGGGTGAAAGATGAGCATGGAATAAACTTGACTATAAAACAGACAACTGTCTCCTTAACATCAAGGCCTCTGTTTGTGCCAAGTGTGAAGAACTGTCTGACAGATGACCAGACACACTGCCACCCCAGCGACCTAGAGAGAGCCTGCTGACCTGGGCCTTTCCCTGGCACTCATGTGGGCTTTGGACAGTGCTATGGAAACCTCTCAAAGCCAAAATTGTTGACCTTATAGGCGCCTGACTCTGAAGTGTGGGGTCAGTGAAGGTACTTCTTTGTTTTCTTCCTCCAGACTGTTCCCAAGCCCATTGCCCTGGAGCCCTGCTTTGGTAACAAGGCTGCAGTCCTCTCTGTTTTTGTGAGACTCCCTCGAGGACTGGGAGGAATCCCTCCTCCTGGTCAGTCAGGTGAGTAGATGGAGGCAGTGACCAACATGGGTCTGTGAAGGAGCTAAGCCTCAGACACTTCTTCCTGGAGAGGAACCTGAGTGTGGGCACTGCCCAGTAGTGCTGTCTCTGGCAGAGAGCTTTGGTGAGATAATCCCATAGTCCCTAAACTGTGTTCTGAACACTGACATTTCTGTCCTGGGGTGGAAGTTCAGGACCCTTCTCAGAGTACATAGCTTTCTCAGCACTCATGCTCCAGACCACATCTCCTTCTGCACCCAGTATTTCTGATCCCTTAGCTCTACTGCTCCCTGCCTTTTCTTAAAACAAACAAACAAACAAACAAACCCTTGTTCTTACCTTAAATGTGGACTTTCTTCTCCTTTATATCCCCCTAATCATCTTCATGCCCCTGGCTTCCAACCATGTCCTCAGAGTTTGTGCTGCCCAAGTAGATATTTCTAGGCATGCTCTACAAGTTGCTTAAGGTCTTGCTATGCAGCCCAAGCTGGACTAGAACTCATGACATAGCCCCGGATGCCCTCAGACTCATAGTCATCCTCCTACCTCAGCCTCCAGAGTACTACCCACCATGCCCAGCTCTTTACTGTTTTGAATATGAGGCATAAAGAAGTATTATAACAACATAAAGTACATTTTTTAAATTATAGTTCTACTGGGCTAATCCAGACCAATTATCATTCTTTCCCCCGCCCTTTCTGGCAATTTAATGTAAATAATTATATAGGCTTTGGGAGGGGAGAAACCTGGACTGTTTTTAAACTCTGTAGCCAAGGATGACTTTGTCTGGTCATCCTGCATCCACCTCCCTGGTGCTGAGATGTACCACCACTCCATGTTTATTAGGCACTGAGGATCAAAGCCAAGGCCTCAGGCATGCTAGGCAAAAACTCTGCTAACCAAGCTGCACCCGCAGCTATGGACACATCTTATTACAAACATTTATTCTTCAGCATGTTCTTCCTAAAATAGCATCTCTTCAGGAAATAGGTACTAGTACTGACTTGGGGCAGGAATAGGAAAGAGAAATTATTTTTTACCATATACTTTTTTATACATTGGGATTTTTCTTCCTTTTTGGGTGTTGCTAAATCTACCATTTATTCTTTTTTCATTACAATTATTTATATTTTTATAGCTTACTGCATATTTTACCAATATCTTTTATACTTTTCCATCAAACATGTAAATCATTAATTTATATAAACCCTGTCTTAAAGCTGGAGGCAGAGATAGGAAGATTGCTACATAGTGAGGTCCAGAGCAGCCAGGGCCACAAAGTGGGAACCTGTCCCAAAAGCAAAGTTCTTACTTTGAACACAAAGGCAGTATGGAATGCAGTTTGGGGGTATCTTGATTATGAAGTTTTGCATAGGAATGCCTCAAGCAATGTGAACATTTTAGACCATATTCAGTTGGTGCTAGGGGCTCAGAATTGCCTTGGCCAGAACAACCTTGACTTTAGTAGGGAAGTATACTTTTATACTTGTCCAGCCCTGAACTCTGTGTTCCCTTCATGAGCCCTCCAGAAGGGCCTCCAGTTCCCTGGCAGACTAGAAGGAATTCATGATGTCCTCAGAAGGGAAGCCTTAGGTATGATGAAGTCAGGGTTTACTGTCTTCATCTTCCCTTGGCATCTCCAGGCATTGAGCCTCTGAGTTAGCCTTACTGAGGACAGAGCCATTCTATGATCGGGCAGTCTGGGCAGTGTCTCCTGCTCTCACCCAGTTCAGCAAATACTGGTGGGTGCTTCATAAAGACAAGGCCTTTGGTGGGCATAGAGGCACAACAGGTCTGTGACCTTTTCTCTTTCATCCTTTACATAATGCTTCCATCCTCTGGAAACCCTCACGAAGCCCTCCTCACTTCTTGAGACCCATCCCATTAGGAAGGTTATCCATGCCAGTCCTCCTGTACTTTTTTTTAATGAGGCAGCACAAATTAGCCCCAAACTTAATCCCCTTGCCTCAGTCTCTCCAGTACTGGGGGATTGCAAACATGTGTCATCATGCTGAACCCCTATTCCCATGACTTTTTAAAATCTTTTCTGGGGATCAAATTCAGGGCTTGGTACATGCTAAGCAAGTGCTCTGCCACTACCCATATCTTCTTTTTAATGGTCCCTTTCTATGTACTTGCAGAACACCTGGATATGCCTTTGTCCTAACAGTTATTACTAGTGTGCGTTCCTCACTGTTTACCAGACACTGGTCCCTGCCTCCTTCCTTTACAGGACTAATAGAGTGGATTAACAAACTTACTCCTTTGCTCATTAAAGCAGCCTTTGTCAGAGTACTGAGTATGGGCTAGCCACTTCCTCCAGTGTTGGGATTCCAACTTCTGTGCTGTCTTAGTTAAGGTCTCTATTGCTGTGAGAGACACCATGACCACAGCAACTCTTAAAAGGAAAGCATTTCATTGGGGTGGCTCCCTTTCAGTTCAGAGGTTCAATCCATTATCAATTATGGTAAGACATGGTGGCATACAGGCAGACATGGTGCTGGAGAAGTAGCTGAGAGTCCTACATCTTGCAGGCAACAGGAAATGGTCTAAGACACTCAGTGGTATCTTGAGCCTATATGAGACCTTAAAGCCCACCTCCGCAGTGACACACTTCCTCCGCCAGACCACACCCACTCCAACAAGACCACACCCACTCCAATAAGACCACACCCACTCCAACAAGACCACACCCACTCCAATAAGACCACACCTCCTCCAATAAGACCACACCCACTCCAATAAGACCACACCCACTCCAACAAGACCACACCTCCTCCAATAAGACCACACCTCCTCCTAGTGCCACTCCCTTTGGGGATCATTTTATTTTAAACCACCACACCCGAAATGCTGATTTCTCTGCTAAATGCCAAGTTTATTGTATCAATGCAAAATGGACAAGCCAGTAGAGGCACTGGGAGTGTTTGTGAGAGTAAATGGTAATGGTTCTGGTAGTTGCTGTGTGCCCTGCAGCATTACATCAGTTTGCTGTTTGACTCCAAACACAAGCTTTGTGATGCTCTTACCCCATCCCAATTTCACACATAAGGAAACTCCCACATGAGAGGTAAAGAACCTTGCTCATTCCAAAACCTAGCCCAGGACACTGTATTGAGCACAGCCCATGGTAGATACAAGACAAGTCATGCTGAATGGTGAACTCATTCCAGTCTTCACAAGCCTGAGCTAGATCCCCAGAATTCACAAGGTGAAAGGAGAGAACCAACTTGTAAAGGTTGTCCTCTACTTTACATGTGCAGCATGGCACACACATACACACACACACACACACACACACACACACACACACACACACGTGTTAGGGGCTTGTGCTGAGCCAGCCCTCTTACTGGAGTAGTGCTGTTTTCATCGCTGCCTTGTGGAAGCAGGTAGGAGAGGTGCTCACTCCGAGTGTGGCTGCACTCTCATCCACTTGCCTCTGCTCTGAGGAGAGAAAAATGAGTAGTTAAGCATCCATGAATGACCTCTGCAAGAACATGGAGCTGAAAGCATTACCCAGATGGAGAAGGGGAGGTGAAATGGAGAGACTCCCATGAATACCTTCCTTTATCTTTCACCATGGAAATGTAAAAGGATTTGAATTTTTTTTAAAGTAAGCTCCTTCATGACATGTGTCCCTTCTTGTGGGTTCTTCCAAGGTCTTGCTGTGGCCAGTGCCCTGGTGGACATTTCTCAACAGATGCCTATAGTGTACAAAGAGAAGTCAGGAGCAGTAAGAAACCGGAAGCAGCAACCCCCTGCACAGCCTGGAACCTGCATCTGAATCTGGGCCAGGGACTCTTCCCTCACAGAGGGGCATGTGGTCTGCCAAGCATCACAGGGGAGGGTGCAGGCAGGAAGCAGGTGCCGAGCAGAAGACTGGAAACCCTTGAAGTATCCACCTCATGTGCATGATCATACAAACTGTTTTGATGGTTCATCCTGTCTATGTCCAGCATCTAACCTTTTACTTTTGCATAGGAAATCATTTCGTTACAAGTCCAGGAATGAGCTGCTCTGCTCATGAGTGGAGACCAGCATAGAACCAGTGAGAGCTCAAAGTGATGCTGAGGTCCTTTGTGGAAGCTCCTCTTGGAGTCTCAACTGCAAAAGTGCTGACCTCTGTCAACAACTCTCCAGCATGGTCTTTCCGACACTCCTCAGATGAATTGTTCTCATCTGAAGCCTGCGTCTTTTCATAAGATGTGCTTTTACTCTCTTCCAGGAAGTAGCTTGTTTCTAGTTGAGAACTAATAATGGTCTGTCTCTTTGGAAGTCATATCAAAGTATAATCGATGGGGGCCTTGTTTTGTTTTGTTTTTTGGAGACAGGGTCTCATTGGGTAGCCCTAGCTGGCCTGGAACTCACTATGTAGATCAGGCTGGACTGAATTCATAGAGATCCGCCTGCCTCTGCCTCACAAGTGCTGGGATTAAAGACGTGCACCATCAGGCCCAGCAAAGGGGGCTATTTTAAATGTTAAGGTCAATTGTGTTAGAATATAAACAAATGTGATAGATAACTCTCTATAGCAACTTGATTAATTTTAATTCATTCTTTCCTTCTCTTCCTCTCACTCTCTAGCACATGTGCACACACACACATATACACGCGCACACAAACATACACACACACTAAGTGCCTAGACTTTAAATAGATCTAGCAGTTGGAAAGTTGGTAAACCTAAGTTTTTACATGATTATATTCCTACATTCTTGTAAAATTTAAGTGACTACCATTGCGATTTGTTCTTTTTCTAAAGTCTAATTTGCAGCCAGCAAAGGAGTCTCATCCCAAGAAACATTTAATAGAGACTAGCAATAGGACTGAGTGACCCTCCAGCCACCCAGCCTAATGCTTGGTCAGCCCTGGGTTCCTTCTGCCAGGCACCACAGAATGCACTCACTCATGTCATGTGCCTCTTTGAGCAGAAAAGAGCACTGAGTGTGGGACACTTGGCTCTGTCTTCCTGCAGCCCCTCCCTCTGAGCCTGTGGGTTATCCACAGGTTGATGGAGTAAACACTAGAAGAGGGGTGACGCCTTGCATTGGGGCAGCATCTGCTCAGAACCTGAAAGGGGGCTGGTTCTCTTTCTCCCAAGTAGGGATTGGCCCAGCCTTCTCTCAGACCCATCTGGTGGCTGTGTGGAGGAAGTGAATGATAAAGAGGGTGAAAAGCACATGGGGAGAAGGGGAAGGACAAGACCCTCTTCCAAACAGAAAATACCACAAATGAGGGGTGAATAGTCCTCTACTCTGTGCCCCAGGATCCGGCCTGGACATTGCATTTCCCCACTTATGGTGCTCAGTATTCCAGCATTATGCAGCAGCCTCACACCTTTCTTCTGCTACATACCCTGTGATTCTGCTATTACCTAACTAGAATAGACCTCTAGGCAACAATGCTCAAATTTATGAATTTGGAGAAGTTAACACTCAAAAGAACAAAAGCTGCAGCATTTCACCTTTAAATGTAGTGCTGAGAGCGGGGGTGTTTCTCTAAGGCCAGCACTAACCCCATTCCCACCAAGACACTGCTGGAGAGATATTTCCAAGCTGAATCATAAAACATGGATGCACAAGACACTGCTGTAAGACTCACACTGTTTTTTCACATAATTATTAAAGGACAGAAAGTTCCAGAAAAGATCCTAATCTCATTCCCTATGTGGTTAGGAGCGCCCCACATCCCTACAAAACCCAGCACCTATAAGCATCTGCAGTGGCTGAGCCCTTAGTCTCCACAATGACCCTAGGGAATTTTGGCCAAAAAAAAAAAAGGAAGGAAGGAAGGAAGGAAGGAAGGAAGGAAGGAAGGAAGGAAGGAAGGAAAGAAAGAAAGAAAGAAAGAAAGAAAAGAAAAGAAAAAGGAGAGGAAAGGAAAGGAAAGGAAAGGAAGAAAGAAAGAAAGCGGGAAGTCCCACTGGGGGTTGTCCTACAAGGAAATTTCCCCTGCTTTGCTCAAAGGACCAAATTTCTTTGGCCAAAGAAGTTGCTTCTATGTTAGTCCCACACCTTGAAATAATATGTACCGTGGCACCCATGTACCTGCTTATGTTTTTTCCCCCTTAGAGATATTGTTTATTCTTTGAAAAGGAAGAAGCAAATGGCATTTAATTCTGCTCCAGTAATGGAGAAACAGCCATCTTCACCTGCATCTCCTTTGTAGCCAACAGCTCCCTTCAGGCTTGAAGCAGAAGGGAATGGCAGGGAAGATGAGCTCAGCTCAGAGCCAGTTACCAAGAGGGATGGGGTTGTAACCCAGTAACTGTGTGTCATGAGAGAGCATGTATATAAACCGTCATGAAGACACTGACCTTGCACTTGTATATAACTATACAGTAGTGTCCAGAATGTTGAGACATTCAGGGTGTACATAAAACAGAAAAGTATCATAATGTATTTTTATTAAACATTAACATCTGAGTTTCACCTAATCTGTTTCTGTGCCATATACTGGGTATCCAAGCTCTGAGAAGTCATCTTACCAGGCTCTGATCTGTTGATAAGGCCACACATTGTACCACCATGCTGGTGTGTTCAGTAGCCTTGTGCCCATTAGGTAACTAATGATTCAGCTCTCAGAACACCCAGGAAGAGAGCAAGCATGGTGACTCGCAGCTGTGATCCTAGCATTTAGAAGGTAGAGGCAGGAAAATCAAGAATTAAAAAATGGGGGCTGGAGAGACGGCTCAGTGGTTAAGAGTACTGGCTGCTCTTGCAGAGGACACTGGTTCAGTTCCCAACACCTACATAGTGGCTCACAACTAACTGTAACTCCAATTCCATATGATCTGACTCCCTCTTCTGGCCTCCTCGGGTGCTGCATGCATGTGGTGCACAGCAAACATGCAGGCAAAACACCCAGTACACATAAGACAAAAATAAAGTATTCCAGAAGAGCCTGGGCTACACAGCGAGAGCCTGTCTCAAAGCAAACGAACAAACCCATGAAGAGCCAGGCAGTGAGTCTGTTTACACGGCAGTACACATGAGGCCTCGGGAAGCAAGTGTTCATCACTGTTGTGCATTTCCAATGCTCCTTGTGACTTCTGGCATCTCTGTGGGGTGACCAGTCTGGTCCTGAGGTGTTCTCTTACTCTCTATAAAGTCAAAGACTGTTACCTGTGAACATCAGACCTTGCAAAGGGGCTCTCTAGGCCGCATTCTGTTGTAGCTTTGTCTAAAATTTTAATGACATTTCTGAGAACCATGTTCTTTTTATACTGAAAACTGGGGGGTGGGAGGGCTCATTTGTTAATGAATAGCACCATTTCCCTACACCTCAGCCTCCTGTCCCCTCCTGGTCTCCCTACACAGTCTGGAGACGGGTTTAAAAGGTCCAGGAGAGGTGGCGAGAAAGCAGCCCATTGCCTGCTGAGCTAATCTGTAAGAAGACTGTCAGCAAGAGGAAAATGCCAGAACATCTGGAAGGCTGGAAGTGTAAGATGGGATCTCATTAGGGAACTGGACAAACAAGAACAGAACACCCTGGATAGGAGATGCCACAGCCTGCCGATGCCCATCCTCCGTCAACGCAATGGAGTGTACAGAGTGAGGGAGTGATTCACTTCCTTGGGGGATGGTGCTGTTTTTATGAACACCTTTGATCCTTGGTGTGCTTTAATTGAACAAATATTTACTAAACACTTCTAAGCTAAGCTAACATTAGGGCGGTGACTGGGGTGAAAATGCAGCTCTCTGGACACAGCTGTCACCCCAGGGGAGCCCAGCACAGCTTTGGAATGAGATGTCAGCATGGCCTCTGGCTGCCTGGAGCCTCTGGAGCTAGGCACCTGCCTGCAGGGAGCCCTCGGGGTGCCCTCCCAAGTGCAGAGAAACTGGCACCTTCTCTCCTGAAGGCAAAGAACAACCAGAAGCAGCTCTCTGACCGGGACTCTGCACAAAACACTAGTAAAGCCTGCTGAACTAATTCGGCCTCTAGAACTGTTTTACGGTTATTTGCAGTTCATTGTTTGTTTTGATCCAAGCTTAGTTTGTTAATATGTGTAATTTAGCATCTGTTGCACTTGTGTAAATATGGAGTAAGTATTGTAAACTATTTAATTGCTGGGATTGTTGGTGTTATACATACATTTAGGACTGCAATTTTTGGTATTTTTTGTATTGTAAAATAACAGCTAATTTAATCAGGAACGAGAATTAAGGGGGGGGGTCTGCATTTTAAATGCAAATGTGAAGCACTTGTATATAAACAAAAGTAAATACTATAATACAAAACTCCTTCTGAAATAAAAGTAGATCTGGTAAAAAAAAAATGTGGCTTTTGTTCTGAATGTTTAATGCTAATGCTGATTTTGTCATATTCTGTATTTACACTATATTCTTATATTAGCAGTGAGGGGACAGAGACAACTGTACTTCCCACCCTCAGCAGCCTGAGGGGCTCCCAGAGATTAGGGACTGCAACTCAAGAGTTTATGAAGCAGAGTTTAGGAAGGGATATAAAGATTTGTTTTAACATTTATTTGTGACTGTGCCTTAAGTGGTGAGCATGTACATGGCAGAGCATGCCGGTGGAGGACAAAGGACAACTTATGGAAATGGTCCTCCTTCTGGGGCTTGAAAAACAAGCTCATGTCTTCAACCTTGGTGGCAGGCACCTTTACCTGATGAGCCATCTCACCACCCCGGACATTTTTAAATACTGCATATTTACTTGTTGAGGGGAGGGATGCATGTGTCACAGCACACAGTGGAGGTCAGAGGACAACTTTTGGGAACCAGTTCTCTCCTTGTAGAACCTGGAAATAAAGCTCAGCCCACATCTTTTAATCTACACTCTTACATGGCTCTGTTACCTTTACTGCCCATCCTGCTTCCCCTGCTGGCTCTCAGCCCAGCCTCTCTTTCCGAGCTCTCTCTGTCCACAGGTCCCTGCTGTCCCTCCTGCGTAGCTATTGACCATGTAGGTTTTTATTAAACCAGTCACAGTGACACATCTCTACACAGTGTAAAGGAATATCTCACAAGAGACCCTAAATCATACCCATTTAGACCTTAAGCCGTACTGTTACTGTAACACAAAAATATGTATGAGAGAGGAAAAATTAACTGTGTCAGTAACTTCTACAACAAGTATTTTTAATTTACCTTGAATTCTGCTTTTTCAGCTGGTGAGGGAGTTTAGACTCCAGGATAAGGTTCCTTTCACTGCCCATTCCCCATAATCCCTCTGTCTCTATCTTGCCTCATTCCCAGCTTGATTATAGCTACCCCAAGGTCTAGTGGGTAGACTTCCTCCAGGCTCCAGCCCTAGTACATGGATGCCATCCTCTGGCCGCTGTCTATGCTTGATCTTGGCCTTTTTGTAAGCTTATTTCCATTTTCAAAGCCTTGTCTGAAGGTCTCCTGAGTGCCCAGCTTCACTTTATTTGGGTAAAAGTCGTACATCTTAGTACTCTAGCACACAGTACATACTCCCAGTGCTAACAGCTGCAGAATGAGGTCATTGGAAATGGGAGCAAACAATGGGTGGTCACTCATAAGGGAGGGTAAAACCAGAGTGCAATAGCCAGGGTGCTTGGGGAGGGGTGGGCACCTCAGGAGGCATGTGGCAGCAACCAGCTTGAGGAACTTGGAAGCCACCAACAGGGTAATCACCTAGTGGACCAACAACTTGGCAGACTGAGGCAGAGGACTGCTGCTGGCTCAGGGCCAGCCTGGGCTACATGGTAAGAGCCTGTCACAAAGAACAGAACCCAGCAGAGACAATGCTGTGAAGACTCTGAAGATCAGGTCGGGTCCACACTGAGCTAGAGCTGATTAGATGTTGGGAAAGTGCTGACACCCAACTTTCACACATTAAATGTTTTCATTTGGGACCTTCCCTGGAGTTCATGGTTTAAAGTGTTGGAAGGAACATGGGTCCTTGAGCCACCACTAGCATGCAAACTACCTGATCAGCAAGAGGTATTTTGGGTTTTTGTTGTTGTTGTTGCTAAAATTCGTTCTCAGGGAGAAAATGTAAACAATGCCTGTCCCTTCAAAGATCCCAACCAAAAAAAACGAGGAATTAGTCCACTTAAGTTCACTAGGAAGCCAATGAATTTATTGTGTTTCCTTACAAAACATAGGTGAAGGGTTACTTGCCGAAGTGTGGGTGTTCCTCCCCTTAACAACTCACACCTGAAAAAGCCTTATCCAGCAGGGATGAGGGATGAGGGCTACACCACAGCCACGCAGATGGAGCTCCCACTCTAGTTTTCCTTGGCAGATAGACAGACAGACGGATTGATTATACACAAATACATACATATGCACGCATACGTGTGTGTGTGTGTGTGTGTGTGTGTGTGTGTGTGTGTGTGTGTGTAACAGCCCCTCCGCCAGGCCACATGCAGTTAAGGCAGAGTTCTATACAACAGGTGTAAAGTGTCTTAGGGTTTCTATTGCTGTGAAAAAACACCGTGACCATGGCAGTTCTTGTAAAGCAAAGCTTTAACTGAGATAGGGGCTTACAGTTTCAGAGGTTTAGTCCATTATCGTCATGGTGGGGGCACGGCAGCTGGAGTATGGTGCTGGAGAAGGTGCTGAGAATTCTTACATCTTGACTAGCAGGCAACAGGAAGTGTTCGGAGACCCTAGGTGTGGCTTGAGCACGTATGAGAGTTCAAAGCCCATTCCACAGTGACACACTTTCTCCAACAAGGCCACACCTCCTAGTAGTGCCACTCCCTCTGGGGACCATTTCCTTTCAGACCACTACAGTAGGGATACTCAGGGAAGAAGATACTCAGGGGAGAATCTCAGGCCCTACTCCACCTCTCTGTGCTGGGTGTAAGTTGTCAACAAGCCCAGATGGGATGATCTTTTGCAAGGGGACATGCTGAACATGCCCCACTTTGGCAGCTGCTTGGCTCCGAGGACAGTCATTACAACTTTGTATCAGTGAGAGGCAAACTGACAAGAGAACTTTATTTTCCAAATCTACGGTTAAAAAAAAACATGCACCTGTTATTAAGCTGAACCATTTGGCATTGGTTTCATGGCTAGATGGCAGGCAGCTGTGAGGTCCTGTCAGGTGGGAGGTTGTTTGGTTAATAACTTGGAAAGCAAACCACCAATTTTTAAATAGAGAAGTAATTCTCAATTTGTGGGTTGTGACCCCTTTAGGGCTCACATATCAAATATCAACATTACAATTATAACAGTAGCAAAATTAGTTATGAAGTATCAACAAAATAATTTTATGGCTGGGGGTCACAACACAAGGAACTGTATTAAAGGGTAGCGACATTAGGAAAATTGAGAACCCCTGAGCTAAGGGGAGAAAAGCTGGAGATAACTACTTGATTCTTTAAATGTCAGTTTTTGTTTTATGTTTATGGGTATTTTGCCCACATGATGTCTACACACATGTGTGCAGTGCCCACAGAGGCCAGAGGAAGCAGGCTGATCTCTGGAACTGAAGTTACAGATGGTTGTTAGTCACTACTTGGGTGCTGGAGACCGAAAGAGCAGTCAGTACTCCTAACCACTGAGCCAATCTCTCCAGCACTGACAGGACCTCATGTAGTCCAGGCTAGCCTCAGTTTTGCTTTGTAACCAAGAATAGCCTTGACCTTTGATCCTCCTGTTTCCACCTCCCAAGTTTTGGGATTACAGGTCTGTGCACTGTGTTGCCTTGAGCAGGTCACCGTGAGTTGGGTTCTCAGCCAGGTATAGCAGTTCATGCCAAGAATCCTACAACTTCATTTTTAAAGGTTAGTTTTTATTTTGTGTACATTAGTGTTTACATGTATGTATTGCACCATGTGTGTGCAGTGCCTACAGAATCCTGAAGAGAAACCCAGTTTCTCTGCAAGAGTAGTAGAGCTTTTGACTGCTGTGCCATTTCTCTGGCCCCAATCCCAGCATTTTGGAGACCGAGGCAGGAAGATTCTCCATAGTTTGAGATCATCTTGGGTTACATAATGAGTTTAAGGCCAATCTCAGCAACAGAGTGGGACCTTATCTTGAAAAGAAGGAGGTAGAGAGATGGTTCAGGAGCGAAGAGCACTTGCTGTTCTTCCAGAGGACCCAGGCCTGGTTCATAGCAGCCTTATTAGGCAGCTCACAATTGCCTGTTACTCTAGCTCAGAGGATCCTAAGCCACCTTCTGGCCTCCCAGGATATCTGCACACACATGCACAGACACACAAATCCACACATAATTTTAAAAGAAAGTATCTTTTAGTGGAGAAACTAAAATTTAAAACCAGTGAGTTTATAAGCAGAAAGTAAAGATGGGTGGAAAGTCCTGAAATCTAGGGGCTTACTGTGTAGGAAAATCTCGGCTTCTAGTCTCCAAACAGGAAGTGCTATAAGCAGCAAAGACAGTTGTGACTGGACCTCATGGTAAGAATCAGTTGGAGAGCATGACTTCCCACTTGAAACTTATAATCTTGAAAAAAGTTGTGGAAAGGGAAGCAAAGGCATGCACGAAGGCTGTCAAGAAAGAGCCACGAGCACTCTGGTAGACACAAGTACAGAAAGCGTAGGTCAGCGGGTAAGCGCTCGTCCAGCATACACAAGGCCCTGGGAGGGGAAGGGAAAGGAAGGGAACATTTCTGGTGAGGCTGGGAAAGACTATTCAGGCCATGTGACAACTGAGGAGGCAGCTTCATGGAGGGGACAGGTATGTGGAAATCTTGGAGATGAGCATGCCAAGTGAGTAGTAGGCGAGTCTCTCTATGGCTAGTACGAAATGGGCTGAAGAGCTGCACAGCTGAGGATGGACCTTTCCTGGCTGGTCTGAGCAGCTGGTGCAGTTTTTGTCTCTTCCAGGATGCTTGGCTGGTCTCTGCTTCTAGACTCAGCTTGAGCCTTTTCCAAGCAGTTGAGCTTGTCTGGGAGGGGCCCTGTCTTTGCAGCTGGGCTTGCCTGACAGCGACTCAACAGTCTTTACTGCTTATATAGTCTTCAGAAAGAAGGGAGCCTAGTAAATCTGGTCAGTTTCAGGGACTTCCTGAAGCTATTTTAAGTTTACTTTACAAGCTTCCTCACAGGATAGAGAGTCTCACCTCTTTGTAAACATCTTGTCCTTAAATATCCTGTTGCTTTGAGTTCTTTTACATCCTATGTCTTGAGAAATTTGCCTCCAAGCTGGAAGAGTTTCACTTCAGAGGAAACTGCTACAACGCACCCCAGCACCTGTCAATTAAGCTTTCTAGGTTCCTCAATTCCTGCCCTTTGAGTTTTGTATTTTATCATCTTAATTTTTCTCTACATACTTCCTTGGTCTGGGAACTCATTCAGTTCATTATTTTGGCATTTTGAGAAAAGATCTCACTACACAGTCTGCCTCAAACTCATAATTTTTTTGCCTTACCTCCTGAACACTAAGATCACCAATGATCTTAACACCTGGCATGTGAGGGGATGTGTGTAAGTGTTACAGCTATGGCGGAGGTAAATTTCCCTAATGGAGGGGTGTTGCAGCTCTGAGAGGAAAGGCTTCCCCAGTGGAGGTGTTGCACCTCTGAGGGGAAGGCTTCCCCAAAGCAAGTGTTACGGCTCTGAAGGGAAAGGTATCTGGGCAGTCAGAACTCACACAAGAAATGTATTGGGAAAGACACAGAGCAGCGACCTCTGCTTGGGTGAGAAGCAGCAGGAAACTGAACTGGATTTCTTAGGGGCAAGAGGGGAGAAGTTTGCCAGGGTAGAGATTCCAGGGTAGGGATTGGTGAGATTTCAAGCCCAGCCCAGAGATTGGTGGGTTTTCGGGCTCAGGGATTGGTGGGGTTTGGTGGGTTTTCCAACTGGAAGTAGACTTGGACCTTTTATCCTACCATGTAGACCTAGTAGAGAACCTGGGCCTAAATAAGTCCGCAGCCCCACAAGGTGGGGGCCATGCCCCTGTCACCTCTGCTAGGCATGCCAGGTTCACTGAAAAAGTCGCTGCTCTGTCAGGAACCACCCCAGAATCTTTGCTGCTATTGTCCTAGCTTTCTAGAATTTTATCAACAGAATTTGGTTCAGAATTTCTCCACTTACAAACACCAGCAGGCAGAATTAGGAACTTACTCAGAGCTAGCAATCTGAAAGACAGCAGATTAACATCTAGAGATCTGTCCTGTATCTCATTACCAGCTGGCAGATTATATATGAGGAGGGGCAGGGAACAAAGGCTGTCAATCATTATGGAGCTCAGGCTTGCTCAGGGTCCGGTGGTCAGTCCCGTTTCTGAGAGTTGTGAATATCTATGCTTCTCTTGTCACTAGCCCCCCCTCCCCTCCTTCTGTAGATTTCTGTCCCCATCAGGTTCATTGGCCAGAGTCCACACTTCCTGCAAAAGTGAGCTGGTTTAATGACTTATTTAGGGAGAGTGGGGGGAGGGGGAGGCAGTAAGTGGTTTCCACATCAACTTTGCACCTGGTTGCTGGGCCCCAAGCCAAAGGAGCATACATGAGCCGTGAAGTTGCCACCAATAAATCCATGGATGCTTCTAGCACCTGCCTTTCTGGCTCAGCATCACCTGCGCCACCTGCCAGCTGCCAAATCAATGCTGGCAACAGGTAACAGAGACCCAGGCACAGGGCCAGGACCACAGTCCTACAGTGTGTACACAGAAGAGCTTCCTGGCAGGATGTGGAGGATAACACTCCGTTGTAACAGAGGGACATGGGGAGGATAAAGCTGGACTCAGCCTAAAGGCACCTTGCCAAACAGCACCCCACATAAGCCAGGACCTTTTTTGGTAAAAGTAAAAGAAACCACACAAGCAAACAAGCAGCTCTATGAGTTTCCTGGGACTTCTGTAACACTTACCAGTCTTGGTAGCTTTTTAAAAGAGTTTGTTCTGGCAGAGTCGAACCCCTCTGGAAGCTCTTGAGATCCAGGCTCTGGGCATCACGTCCCTCACCTAAGGCTGTGTCCCTCCAATGTCTGCCTGCCCTTGAACTACCTCCCTCTGCACTGATTCTATAAAGGAGGCACAGATTGTGTTTAGGGCCTGCTGGGTGACCCTCCTCCTTTACTATACAAATGGACTCTTTAGCCCTAGTGTGGGGCTTTGCAGGTGCTTGGCCTTAGGACAGGGTCCACCAGCAGCTGTGGAACTTCGCTATTTTCATTTCATCTTCCTACTAGTTTGGAAGGCTTATGTCTACATTTTCTATCCAGAACTGTATTTTTATTTAGAATCATTCCCAGTTCAGTTGGGGGTGGGGGTGGGGCAATGGAGACAGGGTTTCTCTGTGTAGCTAGCTCTGGCTGTCTTCTGTAAATGAGGCTGGCCTCAGACTCAGAAATCTGCCTGCCTTTGCCTCCCCAGTGCTAGGATTAAAGGCCTGCACTACCTTCCACCCAGCCTCATTCCCATTTTTTAGAAATGCCTACAGATGTCTCAGTGGCTAAGAGCATTGCAGAGGACCTGGGTTCAATTCCCAGCACCCACACCAAGTATGTCACAGCCTCTTGGAACTGTGGTTCCAGATAATCTAATGCCCTCTCCTGGTCTCCATGGGCACCTGCATGCACTTGGTGCACATATGTACACTCAGGCATACACATAAAATAAAAACTTGATGTCTACACTCTATTCTAAAATGTCAAACAAGCAGCGGAGTTGAGCACACTGGCACAAGAAGTCATCTAGCAGGCATCCCACTCTGTGCCGGAGCCTCCTTGTGGTTGTAGGAAGCAGGGCAGAGTGGTGCTTTCATGACTCCCTGGCCCCAGCACAGCCTGCCTACCCCACCCACACTATGCAGGTGTCCCCTTCCATGCAGGTGGGGAAGGATAGTCTCTCCTTTTTATGAAATGAGCAGAGTTTGGACACAGCTTCGCTCTCTTTCCTGACTCCTTCTTTGGGAAACCATCCCTCTCACACCAGGTGACCTGCTGCTGGCTGTGACTTTCCTCAGGAAAAGGCCCAGAGCCACACTGGGCCATCAGAGCATCACTCACAAATACTGGGAAGGAACAATGCCTTTTCTCCGCTGAGATGCTAGGAGAGCATGAAGCTCAGGCATGCAGACAGCCAAGCCGACCCTCAGCGGGGCCATTCCTTGCTACTGAGCAGCTATGTGAAGACTAGCGGTCTCCAGATTCTTTGAACACTGGAGACAGATGTATCTGAAACCAAGTTTGCTCAGCCATTGGCTCAACCCAGTCTGACCTGTCTACAGGTCAGGAGAGGCCTGCCGAAAGGCCAGGGGCAATCACCAGCTTTGAATTTGCAAAGGAGTTGCAATACCTGCACTCAGTCTCAGTTGGTAGCTGCTGTTCCAGAAACAGGTATATTATTCTCAGGTATTCAGACTCAAGAGTAGTTCTGGGGACAGCTGAGGCCACACAGGTCTCCACGTTTCCAGGACAGATGACAAAAAAACAAGGTTGGTCTCAGTGCACATGGGTTTATTGAGCTGCTGTGCCAGGGAAACCACAGGGGGCGAGGCTGTGCAGCCAGTGGGATGCCAAGTAGGAGGGGCCTGAATCTCTTTAATGCCCACACAGCAGCTTGTCATAGGTGGCAAGCGATGCCATTGCTAGTCCCGGGGCACAGGTAGGGCTTGATGGTGAGTAATGGCTGACTGGGCGGGTATTTAGGTTACAGTGCTAACTGGAAGGAGTCTTGCCTGTCGGTCTGTCCATGTGATCTCCTTAGTGCCTGTCTGCTCGGAAGAGGGCAGTTCCAAATTCTAGGAGCGGCGGTAGTCTCTGCCATGCTCTATAAGCGCTGGGGGTCCAGTGAGGCCTCATCTACAGGTGACCATCTCAAGGATGGAGAAGCAAATAGCCAAGACAACCACTGACAGGAACCAGAGGCTTTAGAGTCGGACAGTAGCCTCCAGCCCTCAACCCCAGGGGACAGGCACACAGGTGTATGAGACCTGAGGGCAAGGAAATTTCATTCCAGTGAGCAGTAGGAGACATGGCGGTCAGCTGTGTTGTCCATGGTGCGCCTTCCTAATCAGAGCAGGGCCTGGAGAGCCAAGGCAGTGAGTATGGACATCAAGGACACCTAGGGAGGGGATGAGGACAAAATGGGGGCTGCTTCTGCCTCCATCTCCTCTCAAGCCACTCATGTCCCCACCTTGACCTGCCTGGTAAGCAGAGTGTAGAAGGGAATAGTGCAGAAGCTGCCAACTCCCCATCCTCTCCCCACACCTACCTGTGGGAAATGATGCCCAGTGTTCTGGTAGGGGTTCAGCCAGTCCTGCAGAATTGAGGGCCACAAGGTGTTAAAGGCTTGCATGGCACCATCTATGGAGCGGGGACATCCAGAGAAGGTTTGGCCAGGGAGCCTCAGAAAGGTGTTCTGTCCCCCCACCCCGGGGACACACTGAGACACTCCCTGGGACCTGCAAGACATGGCCTGAGGTGGGAGGTGCATAATACCGTATGGCTGTGCCGAGTGACCCCCACACTGCTAGTCTTCATCCTCACAGGAGAGGGTGACAAATGCCACCCCCACTTTACAGGCGAACACAATCAGGATTAATAAGAGTTTAACACTCAGCTACTAAGTGGCAGAGACCAGCTTCAAACAGGCCCCCAGAACGCTGAGGCAAGAAGGGCAGCAAGAGTGAGGAGCACGTCAAGAAGAGAGCCTCCTCCCAGGTGCCAGAGTGGGAGTCTCAGCACGTTTTAACTCATCCCTTCCAGCCCCTAAAGGTCCTTGACACCTCCAGAATTCTCCTGCGATCTGAACAGCAGCTACTCAAGTTTCCTTCCATCAAAACTGGGCTCACATCAGCCAGCGAGATGGCTCAGCAGGTAACGGCACTTGCCACCCAAGCTGAAGAACCTAGTTCTATCCCGGGGACCCACACGGTGGAAGGAGAGACTCTTACAAGTTGTCCTCTGACTTCCGTCCATATGGCGTGTGCACACCGCCCCTCGCCCACTCCAAATAAATACATAAAGGCAACCTGAACATTTTAAGGGTTCCCACGGGCAAGGCGGCTTGGACCGGGCCTTAGACATCCGTGGCTCTCGGCTCTCCAGCCCCTCACCCAAGCACCCTCACCCAAGCACCCTCACCCAAGCACCCTCACCCAAGCACCCTCACCCAAGCAGGGGTTCCTTGTAAAGAGCTTGCGGAAGGCCTCACACTCTTCCAACCGGTTTCCGCTGTCCCCACAGCCGCACCAGGGCGCGACGCGCGCGCTCACGTTGTCCAGGTAGTTGGGGGTGACTGCGGTGCCTGCAGGGGACCCCAGGGCGCGTGCTGGGCTCCCCGAGTTCGCCCCGCCCCGCCCGCCCGCTCGGGGGCCCGCCCGCCCGGCCTACCTATGAGGCCCGCGTAGGCGAGCAGACAACGCGGGCCCCGCTCCTCGGGGCAGCTGGCTCGGGAGCCGGGCGCGGGAGCGCACGAGGCCTGGAAGGCAAGGAGACGAGGCCTGCGCGCGCCCGGACGGCGGTGAGCGGCCCAGCCCGGCCCGCACGCACCTGCACAGGCGGCCGCGCTCGCAGCGGTCCAGGGCCTTCAGGCAGGAGGGCGGCGCCGGCCCGGGGCCCGCGAACGCGCAGGCGGGAGCGAAGGTTTGGCGCCGGCGCTCGGCGCACGCGGGGCTCTCGCACCGGCAGAAGAGCAGCGCCTGCGTGAGCGCCGGCGGCCCGCGGGCGAAGAAGCGGCGCAGGGCGCGGCGGCAGCGGGAACGCACGCAGCCGTCGGGGCCGCTCCAGCCCCCGGGCGCCGGGCGGCCCAGGCATCGCGCCACGTACTCGGAGCGCAGCTGCTGGCACTGCGCGTCGGCTGTGCACGCCTCGGCCGCGTCCACGCAGCGATTCCCGCCCGTGGAGCTCGCGGACCCTGGTGAGGGACCCGGCAGGCTGCAGTCGTCCGTTGCTTGGTTCTCCCCATTCCGCACTACGGAATTTGGGAGTGCCCGAACCTATAGGTGCTGATTGGACTTCACCCCCAGGAAGGGGCATGTGAGGTCCTAGGGATAGCCACCCAGGTTGTGAGTGGATGCAACACTGGGAGGCTGGGCCCGACCTTTCCCCAGAATCTGAGGTCCAGCCTCCGCCACCATCTCCAGAACGGCCACATGCTTCCACTGAGGTCATTGGGCTCCTTCCATCCACCCCAGCTCCACCTGTCAGGACACTGAGGGCGACTGATCCGGCTAATGGAGACTTTGGAAATAGCGCCCCTCGTCCTCCTTTTGACACACTGAGGTTTCTCTGACACGTGGAAACCCCTTGGGGGAATCTACAGCTTTCTGGTCCTCCTCCTATCCTGACCTGTACCTCCTGCCCCCTGTGTCAGGTGCTTCTTCGTGCTTCTGACTCTACCCTATCCTGCCCCACCCGAACTCTGGTTCAGGACTGGCAAAAGGGGGTTCTGGCGCTGGATTCACTTTAAGGGCTCTACTGTGTGTTGAAGAGCACACTCAGGCCTCGGCTGCCAGATGTGGATTCTGACAGACACCTGCTGGCAGCCGTATGCAGGGCTTCTTCCTGAGACAGACCTGGGCCTTCATCAGTAGTTTCAGTGAAGATACAGGTAAGCGACAGGTGACAACGTACTGGGGGTGCGGTGGGGTGGGGGCGATGCCGGACTCCTCATATTTCATATCAGAAATTGGTAGACCTGGCAGCTGTGTCCAAACTTGCCACTGGACATACCAAAATCCAGCCAACTCGGGCTGTCTGCTCAACACTTTCCAAGACCGGAGTCGCCAGACTCAGGCTTATGGCCCTTCCTTTCCCATTCTCTTGCTCAGACTGGCCTCGCTGGCACCCCAGGCTCTAAAACTGCCCAGCCTGGCCTCTCATCCATCACCCTTAAATGCGCTCCACTCAACAGGGCACACCTCAGCTCTAAGGTCTCCACGGCCTTAAAGCTTACCAGTATCCATTCTCCACACCACACCTCAGAAAGTAACCCCTTCCCGTGATACCCGCTGGAGAAGAAGCAGTCCCAGAAGGTACAAGGTCAGCTATGAGGCACAGAAGAGTCACGGTGAATCATCATGAAACTTTCCAGAGCAGGAGCTCCAACGACCACATTTGGGAGGGGAGAGAGGAAAGGAAAAAGAAAGTTCTGGAGAGGAAAAGGTATCAAGGCTAGACCCGGGAGAGGGTGGCTCAGCTGAACCTGAAGCTGGGGTTCAAGGCATTGTACAGCAGGGGCAGAGTGTCTGTCGGGGGTCCCTGGTCACAGAGCACAAGCCATGTTCATGCATCCCTTCCAGAATTCCACCTTTTCCCTTAACCTCGCTCATGAAATCCCACCTTGTCCCTGAGGATGGGGGCCAGAGAGGGCAGGGGCCAAGACCAGGGGGGGACAGGCTCTCACCCAGCAGCAGCAGCAGCAGCAGCAGTAGTGCAGATGCCAAGCAGCAGGCCATAACGATTGGCAGCCCCAGTTGGACAGGTGCTTCCCTCCTAGGACCTCCTAAGGCTGGAGGGCAGCGGGCATCCTGGCATCTGGACTGACAGATTTGCCCAGGCTTCTGAGAGGAACCTTTATAGAGGAAGTCACACCCTGATCTTCACTTTGTCCCACCCCCAGACTCTACCTGCAGGTGGATCCAGAGCACTAGATTGATTGCCTGTTGTACACAAGCGCTTGGCTCCTAGTGGAAACAATCCCTCCTGGGGGGCAGAGGGGAGCTTCGTGAGACCCCAAAATTAAACGAGAATTAAACCTCACATGTCCAGGAAAGCTGAAATGTGTGAGGACAAGGTGGGGTTTCGTGAGAGAGGTTAAGGGAGAAGGTGGAATTCTGGAAGGGATGCACAAACATGGCCTGTGCTCTGTGGCCAGGGACCCCTGACAGACACTCTGCCCCTGCTGTACAGTGCTTTGAACCCCAGCTTCGGGTTCACTTGGGCCACCGCCTCCCAAGGCTAGCCTTGATGCCGGTGCCCCTTCTCAAATAGCTGGGAAGAACACATCCCTGACGGGCAGGGCTACCTGCCAGCCATGCAGAGAGCTTTAGGGCTGCAGGTTCCAAAGTCACCACCATGTTTGGGTCGGTGTTTTGGTGACACCCATGCCCTGTAAGTGGTCCATCTTCTCTCATAGTATTTTAAGTATTCACCCCCACAAACTCATATATTTGCCAAGTCGGACTTTGGTAGAATCATTTCTTTGACTTACTGTCAGACCCCCTGTCTGAGATGAATAGGCATTGGTGTTGTATCTCCCCAGGAAGCCTCACACACCCCCTTACACACCCAGCAACACTCAGCTACTTCGGGAGACCTCGTTTTAGGAACTCAGTTGTTCTTTTTCTTTACAATCTTATTGTCAGCATTTCATTCACTGGTTTTTACACTTATAGAAAACTTGTAAAGACGTTGATGCCCACCCCAACACACAGACTCTAAACCCAGCTCTCTGATGTGGTCACGGCAAGAGCATCAACACTCAGAAATTAATACTGATGCAACACTGACGTAAACTATAGGCCATTTAAATTCTCCAGTTTTCCCATGTACGGCCTTTTTCTGTTCCAAGACCGGGCATAGTGGGATAGGCTTGTCAGCCTAGCACTTGGGAGCAGCACGTGGGGAGGTGGAGGAAGAAGGAAGGGTCAGGAGTTTGAGGCCAGCCTGGGCTACACTGAGATCTTGTTCTAAAAAATCAAGGTGGTAAGATGGCTCACTGTGTAGACTCCTGTCGTCAAGCCTAACACCCTGAGTTCAGTCTGGACCCACACAGCAGACGTGAACCAACTCCCTGAAGTTATGTTTTCACTTTCTCACCCTGGCTTCCTTTTTACATTCGATGCAGAAAACCCCGGAAGGGCTTCCTGGCAGGTGCAGCCTGACTGGGCTCCTTCCTTTACCAGGCATCCACCTCCCGTGTGTCATCATTTCTTAACCTTCCAAGAGCCACGAGGTCCTCCCAGGCCCTCCCAGCTCACGAAGGCTGAGGGTCGGGATGTGCCCTATACTAGAACCCCTCCCCCCACAGTTTCCGGCATCCTTATCGCCACGTGACAGAGCAAAGACTTGAACTCTTCAATGTCAGGAATAGCAAACTCACCGTCTCTCTTACCTCTGGCTCCCCAGAGGGCCACCTTTGCCAGTTCAGAGCCACACACACCATCAGTCATATCCCCCTGCTGTCTTGGAGTAGAAGTAGGTGAGGGCCAGGGTTGATTTCCAGCTTTACCTGCTTTTCAGACTCTGGGAGTCCTTTGTCCCTGGAGCCTGAGGAATTCTCAGGTAAAACTTCAGGAGACAGAACAGTGTGGAGGGGGGAGGGGAAACCCAGGCACCTGCGCACAGCAGACAGAACGGTCCCTTATAGCTCTCTGAGAATGGGGTTATTTGATGACAGCATAAACCAGGCTCTACATTTTGTTTTTGTTTTGTTTTGCTTTATTTTGAGACAGGATCTCTCTGTAGCTTTGGAGCCTGTCCTGGATCTTGCTCTGTAGACCAGGCTGGCCTCGAACTCACAGAGATCCACCTGGCTCTGCCTCCCGAGTGCTGGGATTAATGGCGTGCACCACCACTGCCCGGCCAGGCTCTAACATTACATTCTCTAACATTGCAGCTACAGCTTATCCGCTCCTGCTTCTCTCGCTGTGATTTCTTCATTGCCTGTCCCTGCTACTCTCCTCCCCCTCACAGATAGTCCTGGCCATGTCTACTTCTCTGTCCCTCTACTCTGGACTCTTCCAGATGTTCTTGGCTGTTCTTTCTCTTTACAATAAAAAACGCTCCCCCTAATCACTCCATTTATCAGTATATATACTTACTTACTGGCTAGCCACCTGTCCCAGTGAGCCCATCAGAAGAGCCGGATTAAAAGGGAAGGCAGAAAGGGGGACTTTGTTCAATGTTTACATTGAGAAGACAGACAAAGGGATCCAGAGAGAAGTGAGATTAACATTTATGTAGAGGCCAAGGATTTGATCATCTAGGCAGCCCTGTCTACCATTGACCCATCCTTATCCGGGCTTCAGTCTCCAGTGAGATGGTCTGACAAGCTATTAGAACTGTGAAGTCTCTTTAGGACAGACTGGCTGGCACCTTTCCCCTCTCCCAACAGGAGATTGCTGGGCAAGTTCCCATCTCAGCATCAGGCATGGTGGCTGGAGCCAGAAGCTGAGCGCGGAGTGCTCAGACTCAAACCACAGACTGGAAGCAGAGAGAACAAACTGGGGGTTGTGCCAGGCTTCGGAACCTCAAATCCTGCCCCCAGCAATACACTTCCTCCCACAAGGCCATACCTCCTGAACTTTCCCAAACAGGGTCACCAGCTAGGGACCAAATATTCAAACGCCCACAAATATATCACATTCAAACCAACGTGACACGTGTATACCAACATACTTGATTTATGTGGTCTGTAAGGAACATTAAATATTAGTCTTTTCTATTAAACACTATACAACTTTTGTTCATGAGAAGAATTTAAATGTTTTATCTTCCCACCTTGTAAGACCTTTATGCAAATTTAACCCCCAGTCTAGCAAAACTTCTGTCTACACAAAGCCCTTCCTACGTTCTCAAACTTCAGTGACTTAAGTGTTCACCCTTCCCACTTTCCTGCACACTGAGTCTTGTTTGGTTGTTTGGTTTTGGTTTTTCAAGACAGGGTTTCTCTGTGTAGCCCTGGATGTCCTGGAACTGGCTTTGTAGACCAGGCTAACCTGGAACTCAAAGGGGTCCGCCTGCCCCCAGAGTGCTGGGATCAAAAGCCTGTGCCACCAGAGTGGCTGAGTCTTAAAAGTAGCTAATTATGCCGGGAGGTGGCACACGCCTTTAATCCCAGTACTCAGGAGGCAGAGCCAGGCGGATCTCTGTGAGTTCAAGGCCAGCCTGGTCTACCAAGCGAGTTCCAGGAAAGGCACAAAGCTACACAGAGAAACCCTGTCTCGGACAAAAAAAAAAAAAAAAAAAAAGTAGCTAATCACTAGAGACTGGGAGGTCAGACCAGCAATGGTGAAGAGAACAGGTACCACCTTCATTAGAAAAAAATCCAAGTGCACACTTCCCACCTGGTGTGCCTGCTCTTTGGAGTGCACCCTCTTGATCAAGAGTGCAGTTTTATCTCACTGAGGCAGTTTGCCTTGTTTGGAAGTCCTTTGTGTGATACTGAGAATATTTCTAACAGGCTAAGGACCAAACCCAGGACATCATGTATGATAGGCAAGCACTTTCCCAATTCAGCTCATGCTTCAACTTTTACTATTTTAGATTTATTTTTAAGTGTGTGTGTGTGTGTGTGTGTGTGTGTGTGTGTGTGTGTGTAAGCCAGAGGTATAGGATATCCTGGAGCTGGAGTTACAAGTGACTGTGAGCCATATGAAATGTTTGTTAGGAGTTGAACCCTGGCCCTCTGGAAGAGCAGCCAGTGCTCTTAACAGCTGAGCCATCTCTCCATTTCCTCATGCTTCAATATCGAACCTATTTGTAGTCATTCTGTAGCCTACATATATACATCATACATATATACAGTGATGTGTATTATATACACACTATTAGTTAATAGTAGTTAAAATTGTAATAAAAGAACCTGTGTTTGCCAATGGCCAAACATCAAGGGAAATCAAGATTGCCTGGTGGTGTTCTGGGCTGTGGCTTTTCCGGCCATTCTCTTTCTTACTGCTGCTGGAAAGGCAAGGCAAGTCCCTACACAGGGGAGAGCCTGGCCAGAAAAATGCAGTGTTCAAATCCAGATGCTGCTCAGGCCATAAGTCTGCAGCAGCCTTTTCTCCCACAGATGTTGATGGACACCTACTGAGACACTGACTGTGAGTCCCTAGCTAACAGACATCCTGGGGCTAGATTCCTCATCAGAGTAAGTTTGCATCAAAGGGTACCCATGCCTATCCCCCCTTCAAGTTTATGCTGTGAAACATCCCCTATCTTCGGAAAAGAGTAACAGACTGCCACATGGGCTTTAAGGCTGTGCCATGCTGTGTCTGGTCCTGGGGCCTGAGCTCTCCTAGGAGCCCCCACCATGCTGTGTCTTCTTTGTCTATAACAGGGCATTACTAATATTGTTTTGTTTTTGTTTGTTTTTTGTTTTTCAGGACAGATTTCTCTTTGTAGCCCTGGCTGTTCTCCAACTTGATTCGTAGACCAGGCTGACCTTGAACTCAGAGATCTGCCTGCCCTCTGCCTCCCCAGGTATGTACCACAACACCCAGATGTTGTTACTTTTTTTTTTATTTCTCAATAAATCCATCTTAGTCTCTTTAGAAAATTCCCCAAATTCTTTCAGCAAATTGCAGCCAATAGCACTGATATAGTTTGTGAAATTTATTGTCTAGATACATTCTGACATTTCAGAATAGCACAGCTCTCAGGATATGGTGTGGCTCTGGGCTTCCTGGGGTGAGTAGGGTAGAGCTTAGCATCCAGTCCGTCAGAAGTACAAGAGTTCAGCTGACTTGCTGGTGATGCCCCTGGAGCCCAGTTCCTGGAGTGGCAGTCACCTGTCTTTGTCTCCCGGCTTCAGGAGGTCCCCCTCTCCAGACACAGGATCTTGGCTTCTGGACTTGTGCCAAGAATGAAGTACCAGGAAGAAGGGTCCTTCACTGAGGGTTGAGGCCTGAGGCTGCCAGTCATGTGGCAGGGCCCACTTGTCCTCTGTCAGTGAAGACCTAAGAAAAACCATCGCTTCTCTCTTCCCTGCCCCTCGGGCTTCCAGCATCCTGGTCTCCTTGGCAAGAGCTTCCCTATGGGGGGGTCATGTCTCATTTCCTTATTGTACATCCCATAAATCTGAGTAGTAGGAAACAAGCTGAGAAAAGGGTTGGTGACCGGGCAATGGGGGGTGGGGGGTCAGGATCCCCCACCTGAACCTACCGTGAGGTTCAGGCAGGTATGTGTGGCACAAGATTCTTAGGGTAGTTCTTAGGTAGCCACAGAGTTCTCAGGGTCTGAAAACAATTCACGAGATGAAGGGAAAAGGCACTGTTAGTAAGAGGTCCCTGGGGCCGAGCCAAGGATTGAAGGTAGTTGAGAGGTAAGTGAAGAAAAGGGGGCATCTGGAAGAAGGCAGAGAAGGACCACTCCTCACTTCCCTCTCCGGGTTCCAAGTGCCACACTCACCCAGAGGTGTGGGCTCTCCGGTGATGCTGGAGCCACACTCCATGGAGTGAACACTGCCCAGGGGGTTGTCCCTGCAGGGACCATCGATGGGCCTGTGCAGCAGATAAGAGTTCAGGAGATTGGAAAATGACCCGAGCAAGGCAAAGCGAATTGCTTCTCCATAGCCTGATACACAGTCCCAGCTCTGTCATGACTGATTTCTCCACTCAGGCTTCAAATTCTGCCTTCCTGTTCCATCCTTGGAGTGTCCAGACCTCACTTGAGACATAGGACCTCCAGGGCTAGGGGCATCCTCTCTCTCCAAACCTAGAGTTTCCCCCAAGCTGACTCCACTCCAGCCCCCAGTCACTCTAGATGGAGGGCTTGCTCAGGTTGCTGTGGTGATATTTTGTGTGTGCTCCAACAAATAAAGCTTGCCTGAAGATCAGAGGGCAGAGCTAGCCACTAGTTAGCCATAGAAGCCAGGCGGTGGTGGCACACACCTTTAATCCCAGTGCTTGGGATCTCATGCCTTGTTCCCAGTACTAGGGAGGCACACACGCCTTTAATCCCAGTACTTGGGAGGTTGAGACAGGAAGTGCTATGGCTGGGCAGAGAAAAGGAATATAAGGCAGGAGGAGGCAGGCGCTCAGTCCTTTTAGGCTGAGGAGTTGGTGAGGTGAAAGGTGGTTGGGCCCTCTTCCTTTGTCTCTCTGACCTTCCAGCATTCACCCTGATATCTGGCTCCAGGTTTTTAATGAAGACCAATTAGGATTCGTGCTACAGGTCCCATCTGTCGCTGAAGTGCGGAGATGTACCCCGGGGTGGGAGCTGTGCCGGCAGGTGCTCCTCAGCTGGGTGCTCCTCAGCTGGGTGCTCTGCCCCATCTTTGGCTGCCTGTGCCTTTCCCACAAGGCCTTGCCACTTTTTGTTTGTGCACAATGGCTACTCTGCGGTGCCCTTCCCAACTGCCACCCCCTTGTTTCTCTGCCTACAGACCCCAGTCACTGGCTCTTCTGAGGCCTTCTCACTAGCTCCCGGGACACCCTCTATTCACATCTCCAGCCCAAACCCTGCCCTTCCCCTCGACGGGCCTGGAACACTTCCAAATTCAGGCTGCCAGACATGGACATCATGTGCCTGACTTGCCAGGGTCCAGTGAAGAGGCCGCCCTAGGTGGGCCATGCTTGTTACTATGTAGCATCCCTGCCAGTCAGAGAACAGGGTGTGCAGCATCATGGTCTGCAGAGGACAGGGGCACTGAGTCCTGGCACAAGAGTGGTCAGCACCATAGCTGGCCAGTGAGAGGGTGTGCAGAGATGTGCTGGGCTTAACACCAGGGAGCTGGAAGGGAGGCAGCAGGGTGATTCAGGCAAAGGATGAGGCAGAAAATCATGAGAAGGAAGCTGGACAAGTCTTTGGGGACACAGTGAAGCAGACTGTTGAATTTGTTTTAAATGGGGGGGGGGGAAACAGGAAAATGAGGGTGAGGCCATGGCCTGCTGAGAGGCATGGAAGAGAACCAGAGGAGCTGTGGTGGGGGAGGGGGAAGGGCGGTACTGGTCAGGGCAGTGGTCCACATCATGAACTTCTTCCCACTGCCTGTGGCTCACACTCCACCTAGAGGAGAGACTAGACTCCATCCAGCTTCCTACAGCCCCAGCTCCCTGCAGCGCCCACTCCCCAACACCCCGAGGAGTTCTGAGAAGCAGGAGCAACAGGAGCAGGCTCGGTGAGAGGGACCTGAGACCTCAGAGCCTACCTGTTGCATATGGGGCCCCTCCTGCAGCACCACGGGGCTCGCTGACAGAGTGATGGGAGCCGGTAGTAACACCAGGCTAGGCCAGCCCCAGGGAGCAGAGGCAGCAGGAAGCTGAGGAGCATGGCCAGTGGGAAGGCATTTTGGTCTGTGGAGGACAGGGGCGTTGAGTCCCAAGCAGGCCCCTTACCTAGGTGGTGCCTGCCTGCTTCCACCCCATTGGCATACTTGCAGGCTGGACAGGGCCACTATCCATGCTCCCACCAAAGCCTGGCTTGTCACAGAAGGGTGGGTCCCAGCCTGCAGCACAGTGGCAGTTATGATTGCTATTGCAAACCTAAGAAGAAGATGGAAAAGTCACATGGAATCGAGGACCTCCAAGGTCACCCTGACCCCTTAGGCTACTCACCCCATGGTTATGGCAGGTAGTCAAACAACGCTCCAGCTCCTGGGAGGTAGCATTCTGGCAGTGCCTATCCTGGCACACCTATGGGCATTGTGCCCACTGGGCAGTGAGGAGGACACTTTGGCATGGAGGATTCAATGACCAGGAGGGGTTGGGTAGGCAGGGCTCACCATTTTAGGTCCACAGCGAGTGCCTGGCTCAACCAGGCCCAAGTCAAGCTGGTCCAGCTGAGTATCAGGGAGCACAAATACTCCCTGGCAAGCCACCTCATGACCCTGGAGGAGAACTGTGGGGTCCATAGTCACTACACGGCGCCGCACAAGTGGGTTTTGCTCCCCACCCTGGCACAGCAGCTTTCCACACTGAGCATCCCTGGGGAGGAAACGGAAAATGGTCAACGTCATTAAATGCTCCACGGGCCCTGCTCTGTTCTGCAGCTGTAGCCCCTTAGCTGCACACCTCACCTCGGAGCGCAGGGAAGGAAGTTGCCCTTGCTGTCCTGACCACAGTTCCCCTGCGAATTTCCCATGGAGTTCATCTCCTGGAAACAGGACTCAGGGGCAGGCTGGGATCCTGGGGAAGAATGGGGATAGAGGAAGCTGGGCAGCTCCGGCCTCAGTTCCACGCGTGGAGCTTGCTCACAGTAGAAAACTGCGGGTCCCAGAAGCGACCAGGGCACCAGGGCAAGCATGTGGTCTCACCAGGTCCCCAGAGCTGCTGGCACTGCCGCTCCAGCGTAGGACACCAGCCATCTAGGCAATAGCCATGGCCCTTGGCGCAGGGTGAGCCATCCAGTAGGTAAATGTCTGCGGGACAATGCGGGGAGGTGCCGGTGCAGAACTCAGGGAGGTCGCAGTCTCTCGCAGCGGGACGACAAGGCGTGCCTGCAGGCTTTAGCTACACGGGTGACCCATTAGGAGAGGGCAGAGAAACAAGTCTGACATCCTTGCCAAGAGCCTGAGGGAGCGTCAAGTGGACCCACCCACAGGGTCAAGTTCACACTCCGTAGGACTAGAAGGTACCAGCCCAGCTAAGATCAACAGGCCGCTCCCCAATGTCCCTATCCCTCACCAGGCACTGTGCACAGCAATCACCGTGGGCGCATTGCGCCCCGGCACGCAAGGAGCAGTTGTGAGCAAAGCAGCAGAGGTCTGGGCACTTCTGGAGTGGCAGAAGGGAGAGAACAGAACACTTAGGCAGACCTGGGGGAGGCTGCGAGCAGGGGTCAGTCAGCCCTGGTCCCCAGGGACCGAGCTAACCTGACCTGGCCAGAACTGCAGTCACACTCTTCTCCGGCTTCCACAAAGCCGTTTCCGCAGCGGGTGGGCAGCACCAGGAGCCCGGGGCCCGGCGGCGTGTTCGAGAGGCACGCGCCACCGCCTTTGCGGAAGAAGGTGCGCAGCTGGCGGCGGCTGCAGGCGCTGAAGACGCGCGGGAACGGGTACCTGTGGGAGGAGGCGGCTGTCGGCGGTGTGGGGACCATCTGGTCTGTGGGAACCACATCCTAAGCTCTGGCTGCTATTGCACTCTGGGCCCTGGGGTTAGCCACACAGCCGCCAAGATGGGCGGTTACCTCCTGAGCTACCGGAGCGGTCTCGGGAGGAGCGGGGAAAGGACCCGTGTAATTACACAAGAAACCCGTGACACTGGAGGCTGACACACAGGAGGCGGTGACGTCAAGATCCGGCAGCCCTGGCCCCAAGGGAACCAACGATCAGGAGTACCCTAGTACCCGAATGCCATGCTGAGACTTCTCCACCTGGGGCCCCATAAACAGGTTCTTATCACCCCCACTTTACAGAAGAGGGAACTGAGGGGTAACCAAAGAAACGCAGGCGACGCAAGCAGGTCCGGCGGCACGGACCTTCCGTGCGTACCCTGTGGCTGCCTCCATGACGCAGCCTCCCTGCTCTGCGTCTGCCTCCACGCAGCAGCCGCCGTCGGGGTCATGGCGGAGGCCCAGGCTGTGGCCTATCTCGTGGGCCATGGTGGCTGCTGTGCCGATGGGGAGTTCCGAGTGGTCCTGGGGAGCCGGGCTTCACTGAGGACCACAAGCCCTGCCCAGGCCCCTCCCCTCCTTGGTCCCCTGGGGAGCTTACTGCGCTCACACCTCCGGAGCTCTCTGCACTGCACATGCCCTCCACAGGCGCCAAGCCCACCGTGGTGCCCCGGAAGGTGCGACCCCTGGAGGTGGCGGAGCAGGGCGTGACTGGGTGGGGCTGAGAGTAAAGGGCCACCCCACAACCCGTGTGTACCAAAAGGGCACCCACGTGAGCAGCTGCGTGGAGTCGTGTGGCCGCCTAGCCCACAGCCCACGACGCCACTGCAGGAAAGCCCAGAGGGTTGCGTTTGCATCCTGCGTGATGCGGCTGAGATCCCGGCTGGTCCACACTTCCAGGCCGGTCAATACCACCTGAATATCCAGAGACCTGAGAAGCTGAGGAAGAGACAGGCTGAGGCCAGAATCGGGCACCCACTGTGCCGGGGCCAGAGCTTCTCAACTGGCTCACTCCCACCCTTCAGCGCCCTAACCACTCAACCTGGTCCACGCAATTGGCAACTGCCAGGAGGCGCTGTCTTGTGTGGTTCAAGTTCTGGTGCCGGACCAAGAACTGGGGAGGCAGAAATTCCTGGGTCATGAGGGGCTGATGAGGCTCCAACCCAGCCCGGTCAGATCTCTTAGGTCTCTCCTCACCAAGGTGTGGTCAGCCACTATGTACAGTTCCAGGTACCTGGAGCTCCTGCGGACCCCTCGCTTCACCTGGGAGGGGCAAGTGGTGAGGGTCAGGATGCATGACTTGAGTCCTGGCCACCAGGCACAATTCTCAGAAAGAACAGTTAAACTTTTGTTCAAACTTGATTCTTCAGCTTCCGAATTAAAACTGGGAGACCCCATCCAGGGTCTGCATTCCTGTCTCCTCTGGTCTGAAGGACCCAGGGGTGTCTGAAGGCCCACCCTCATCTATGTCCCTTACCCTGCTCTGGGGGACGTGAGGAAGACTGGCCATTCCTGCTTTGTATTTGGAGTTCTTCTCTCTCCAGGTCCTTCTCCAGGTGAACAACTGCTCCATCCGGAAGATCTTGTGCGTTGAGAAGTTCTTGGCGTCCCCAGGAGCCCAGGGGTGCAGATAGTAGCTGATATTGCTGCTGAGCACAATCAGGCCACTAGAGAGCGGTGAAGTGCAGGGGTGTGTGAGAACGAGCTCTCACCTGGCGGCAGCAGGTCCAGGCCTTTTTTTCCCAACTCCTTACCTCATCCCAGAGCAGGTGCTGAGGACTACCCAGGATTCCAGGAAGCCCCTCACGTGCCCACGATAGTGGCAATGATCCTAGAGAGGAAAGAACTCAAACCGGAATCTCGGTAAGGGACGAGGGAGGGAGGGAGGCCTGAAAGGCTGGCTACAGTCTCCTTAGGAAGGCAAAACGGGATAGGGCAGGCATTTAGGGGGTGTATTCCCAGTATTCCCAGCATCACTCATGCTGTCCTCAGAGCCCATGGCAGTGTCTCACCGTGTGGTTGGGGAACAGCACCACCGGGTGCCCATCTGGGCTGTAGTGGGTTTCTGTGTATCCTGGGGCCAGGAGCCTGCTGGGAAGCAGGTGTGTGTTAGGAGTCGTGAGTTTAGACCTGCCTCCAGCAGCCTGCCTTCGGGGATCCCTCCCTGAGGGCTAGTTGGGCCGCTTTGAATGAGGCATGCAGTGTGTCTGAGAGAAAGGACTAGAGAGGCTGAGCACTGTTCCTCGGAGAGGAACCTCAGGCTAAAAGAAGACAAAGGTCTGGAGTGAGCCCTGGGCAGCTTAGACGGGAATGGGGACATGGGAAGCCCCTGGGAGGCGCAGGCAGAGGGACCTTCGGTGCTGTGGAGCCTGCAGCAGGTGGGGGAGGGGTCAGGACACTACCGCAGCCAAAGCCCTGAGCTCTGCGTGCTCCTGCCTCTGCTGAGCATCTCTTGAGCAGATCCCAGGCCCTCCAGTCCTTCTCCTCAGACTGCTGCATCCCATGTCTCCATCTGACACTCAGCGATGCTTACTCCCGACTTCCAGAAAAAACTAAGTCCCACCTGTCCTGCATCTGCCCAGACCACCTGGGCAAGGGGCCCTTGACTTGGAGCTCAACTATACTCAATAATGACCCCATCTTCAGGCTTCCCCCCTGACCCCACCAAGGACATAGCAACCACAAATCAATAGCAATGGCTTCTTCTTCTTCTTCTTCTTCTTCTTCTTCTTCTTCTTCTTCTTCTTCTTCTTCTTCTTCTCCTCTTCTCCTCCTCCTCTCCTCCTCCTTCTCCTTCTCCTTCTCCTTCTCCTCTTCCTCCTCCTTCTCCACTACTACTACTTCCTCTTCTCCTCATCCTTTCTCTTCCTCCATATTCTTTCTCCTCTTCCTCCTCTTCCTCCTCCTCCTCCCTCTCCTCTTTATATTTTGAGACAGGGTTTTGCTAAGTTGCCTAGGCCGGTCTTTAACTCACTCTATTACCCAGATGGGCCCTGACTTGACCCTGTGCTCCTTCTGCCCAGCTTCCTAAGGAGCAGGAATTATTGGCCTGAATTCAATTGTTCTTACAGAAAACCCTGACTCCAGCTTCACCTTGTCCTCCAGATCGCCCACCAAAGACCGGGATTGTTGTACATCCAGTTGTTCTCACACCCACTTCAACTTTGCTTCTTTGCTGGCTATGCTCATACGTGCAGATGCTCAATGTGTGCACAAACACACAAGACAGTTGAGTGGGTATGGTTTAGAGTGGTGTTATAGTTTGTACCCTGTGTGTCTGACTCCAGAGGGGAGAATAAAGTTAATAGAAGAGTGCTTTCTGTAGTACCCACAAGAAAACAGTCACAGAGCAAGTGATACCGTTGGCGATGGAGTCTGTAGTCCTACATTTCCAGCGTGTTCATCCACTGCACTCAGGGCACCATCCTGAGATACACCTGTTTCTCACTTAATGCTTCAAAATCTTTAACTCTTCAGGGCTAAGATATTTAGCGGTAAAATACCTCCTGCAATCTGGTCCTACTGGGACTCCCTAAGTTCTTCCCTCCCTGCTCTCTTCCATTCAGATGGAGACATTCCACACAGACCAGCTGAACTGTCATCATTGGATGTACCTTTGTAGCTACAGTGCTTTTGGCTCATCTGTGGAGGGCTGGCTAGGGTTTTTAACATATCCAGAAATGTCAACTAGGTGGTGCTCACACATCTCCAGCAGGGAGCTACCAAACACGGGGAGTTTGTACCTACAGCTGGGTTCAGCCCACTTCAACCTCAAGTTCATTAGCCACTCCACCTGCCAATCATGCCTGTTCCCACCCAGCCTCCCTCTCTAGAGAGGGTCAGTTTTGGGTTTCAGCCAAACCTCAGGTTGATACTTACTGGTTCTTCTCTAATTCAAGCAGGAGATCCTGGCCTTCAGCCTCCAGAGCCACCAACATCACATCTGGCTTCAAGATCTGACCAAGAAGGGAATGCAGTGACACACTAGGCTTCTAGGCCACCTGCCTGCCGGGTGGAAGCTCTAGGGCTGGCTAGTGAGAAAGCTCATAGGAACAGCAGGCCCCTGCTTTGCAGGGAGTGGGACCCGGCTTGAAAAACAGAAGGCAGTGGGCAGCAAGGGTATCATGGGGTCGTTGGGTGTGCTGTGGCTTCCGCCGGCTCATCACTGCCTGGGGGCTTGTTTCCTTTTCATTCGTATGTTGGTTGGTTTGCTTGCTAGCTGGTTTTTGGTGCTGCAGTTCAAACCCAGGGCCTCGCATAGGCCACACAAGAGCCAGACCACTGAGCTTCCTCCCCAGCCCCGTGTTCTATATCTTTTCATCTAGCTGCCTTCCCCTCATTCCTGATAAAACCCAGACTTTCCCCTCCACCTCCCATCCCGGCACACTGCCTGGTCCTCTGAAATCCCATGTGGCCTCCTGGCTGGCCTCATAACTGAGCTCACAAAGTAAACATGAACCCCAACTTAGGCTCCCCCAAAGTGTTGACTCTCTCAGCTAGATGTCAGAAGGGCTGGCCTTGGCCCCCTAGCCACCTCTCCTTTCTCACTGCCTCTTGCCTGCTGTCCACTCAGCCTGGCTAGAAGCCAGAACTGGAGCTAGCCCAGGAGATTCCAGGGGAGAGGCTGCTGTGTTTTTGAAAAATGTTTTCTCCACCCTTGTTGGCTCTCCCCTTTATCCCAAAATGCACCGGGTTGGGGCCCTGGCCAAGAGTCTTGCAGGGGGGCTCTTCCCCAGCAGGTGTAGAGTGATGGCCCTCACTTCCCCCGCCATGGGCCCCACAAGGGCCCAAACATAAGCTTATATGGTTGGAATGCCTCTTGCTTTATGAGATAATGTTTGCACCGGGAAAAAGGTAGCTACCCCAACGGAAGGCCCCGGTCCCTCTGCAGCCCTTTACTCCAGCCCTTTACATCCCCCCTCCTCTGTGCCCCGTCCCCACCCTACAGTCTCATCCTCTTTGTGAATCAGACACACTGTCCTCACAGGCTTCCTAATGCAAAGCAGAGCCCTCTGGGATTCTCCACTCCGTCACAGACCAAGCCAGGCAAGGAGAGAGGCCACAGTCGGGGAAGCCTGGTGTGTGTCCAGCCCTCTCTTCCACAAGTCAGCTTTGCTTGGCCACTGGAGAGAAATCCCAGAGGTTTGGGGGACCCCAGTGAAGGCCCTAAGTTGGAGGGTTTGGGTTTCTGGGAACCCATAAACACGGTGGCAATACTCTCTTGGGTTTGGGACAGCGGGGCTGCTCTCTCTTGCCTGGAGATACAGAATCAAACTCTCTGGCTTGAGTAGGAAAGAAGGGAAAAGCAGACAAGAGTCTGAAGTCTTTTCGATCTTAGGAAGACTCAGACCTCTAGGACCAATGAGCTATTCCAGCGTGAGCAATTTTACAAGCTGCCTGGGGCTCAGTTTGCCTCTCTGTAAGGTAAGCATACCAGTCCCGGCTCTCAGTTTGCAGCACAGCTATCATGAATGGTACACACAGCTGGGGCATGGCTATGCTTGAAGAATGTGATGGGCAGGAGCTGAGAGGAGGCTGAGCAGTGTCCTGTAGAAGCAAAATGGGGTGGGTTTGCATCTGGACATACTAGCAGAGTGGGCTACTGCTTCCTCGCCATAGGTGGATTCCAGCCATGGAAGCGGAGGTTACAGGACAGCAGTGTGTCCATGGAGTCACGTGTTCCCCACAAACATGGCCAAAGGAGGATGTTTTGGTGCCTTTCCTTTAAAAGCCTCTGAAGTTGGCATGACGGCTCACAACTTGAGGTTCACCAGGGCTATGTGGTGAGACCCTGTCTTAAACCAAACCAAACCGAATAGAAGAGAACACACACAAGAAGAAGCTCCTGAAAGGCTTCAGGCCCCAAACTCTGAACTCATCTCTGCCTGGTGGAGTGGGGATAGCCTGGGAGTTCCTGCAGTGGAGGAGAGGGTTAGGGCCAGGAATAGAGGAGTGTGGGAGGGAGGAAGCCCCAAATGACTTCCATGTGTGCGGGCTCACGCCAGCCATGGAGATGACTCCCTGTCCCACCCACCCTGACAGGGAGTGGCTTAAGGGTAGAGTGATTTGGTTCTGAGAACTCCAGAAAGATGGTCACACTGCATTCTGGGGGAGGACAACGGGACTGAGACCCATAGATACTGACCGGCTCCTCCAGTGTGACCTTGAGCCAGAGTCCTCCATCCAGGATCCAGTGGGGAGTAACTGGCGCTCCAGGGACATTTTCTGGTGTGAAGACAGTGAATAGTGTTAGAATCAGAGCAGGTAGGGTCAGGAAGCCAGCAGGGAGGGTGAGGCCCTGAAAGCCGGGCTCCGTTTGCAACAGTCCCGGGACTTGGCATTCATGGGGCATCCCCAGAATGGAGCAGCGGCCAGGGGGTGGCAAAGGAGAAACCAGGGCACCAAGAAACATCCCCTTGGGGAATGTGAGAGTGGCCAGACCTTGGGGAGCTGGCTTGAGGTCGGAGAGCATGGGAAGAAGCCCAGACCCCAGAAGCAGAAGGGGTGGGAAGGAGGAGGCAGCCTCGGGTATTTTTAGACTGGACAGCAGATGCCTTTAGGGTGAGCGATGTGTAACCAGAGGCTGTCTTCTCTACCATCTGAGTAAGAAGAAGCCACCAGATGTCTTGCTCAGAGCTCCTGTTAGGGTTGATGCTGATGGCAGGACTCTGAGGGATCCCCCTCCTTTTGTGAAGGGGAGGGAGGAGCTGGGGTTCAGAGCCTCAGTGCTCCTAGGCCAGGCGTTTCCAAGGGGGCTCCAGGAGGGATACCAGAGCCAAGCATTACTCAGAGGGTGCTGGAATGTTCTTCAGGAATGTTCCTACCTCCCCTCTCTTATCTGGTCCTGGCAACCCTCACAGGACCTATCATGCAGGAACCAGGCTCCAGCAGGGCAGCCAGAGCCAGCAGCCAGTCCTCTCATCCCTCTGGCATTCATCCCTCCTACAAGGCCAGCTCACAGAAAAACAAAAGAACCCCACCCACCACCAGCTCTGACCCTAGCCCTGCCCAGGCTGAGAGCTATCTCTGAGGTTGGCTCAGCTCTTCCTGGGTCATCCCAGCTCTTTTTCCTCTCCTACCTCCTCTCAAAAGTCTGGAATAGGAGCTGGAGAGGTGGCTCAGTGGTTAAGGCTGTTCTCCCAGAGAACCGGGTTCTGTTCTTAGCACCCAATGGTAGCTCACACCCGACCACCTGTAACTCCAGTTTTAGGGCTCTGTCTCCCTCTTCTGGCCCCTAAGTATACCTGGTACCTCCGTGGCACACAGATGTACATGCAGGCAAGACACTCGTGCACATTCTAAAATCTGGGCTAGCAGCAGCTGCGGGAACCCCCTCCTTGAAGTCCCATGTGCTTCTTAATTAATGAGTCTTCATGCAGTTGGGGAGGAGGGTGTGGCTTTGGAATGGAGGCTGAAGAAGAGAGGGAAGGAGAGGGAAGCCTTCCTGGAGGCTTAGCTGGGCATGGAAAACCGAGTCTTGCTGGCCTCAGGTCACCAAGGGCGCAGAATGTGGGTGTTCTCTGTGCAGTCCTGCAGGGGCACCTTCAGGAAGGAGGCAAGGATGGGGCTAGGCATCTGGGTGGATTCGAGGGGCATCTAGGAAGCCAGTCTGGGCTAGGGAACACAGAGGCAATCTCTCCCATGAGTTCTATCATCAACTATCTCCCGGCTAACGGCAGTACAGCTGTCATTCACCCCTTTTAGAACTGTAACAGAGCAGGAGTCCCTAGGTATGGGGTGGCCTCCAGGCGGCCCAACAACCTAGTTCTGCCCCAGTGCCCAGTTCTCAGTGCTTCCGGGCTCCCTTCTAATGCCTCCTCTGCCTTCTGGTCAGCCAGGTGCTTGCTGTATGGAGTTTGGAGACTCATGATGCTAACTAACTAAGAGCCTTGTCATACCAGAGAGAGAGGGGTTACAGCAGGAACAGACAGTGGCGGTCCCCAGGCACTGCTAGGCAGATACCCCCTGTTTGAAGAACAGCCACACCAGGCAACCCGACCCAGGATGAGGGGAGCAGAGCACTCCAAGGACCCCAGGGCACCAGTCCTTCCTCTGGCCTAGAAGTCTGGAGCAGGGCTAGGGGCTGGTCGGCACTGAAGCGGGGATAGGACCAGCCCAGAATCCTCTTCCCACGTCCTTTCGTGGCCAGGCAGCACAGGGTCTCGAACTCTCTGTTCCACTTAGTTGCTCTGGAACCCATGACCACTTCACTTCCCCTAGAGGAGCCCCCGGCCCGCACCCTCACCTGGAAACCTCAGGGCGCTCCACAGGGGCCACGCAGGAAGCAGCAGCAGCAGCAGCAGCAGCACCGGAGAGCCCCTGGGTCCCCCGCACTCCGGGCCCATGGCTGGGAGTGCCTTTGCCTCCTACTCTGGCTCTGCTCTAGGCTCCACCCCGGCTGCAGGGGGCCCGCCTCCTCTCGCCCTCAGCCCTCCCCGCGCCACCTCGCGGGACCCTGTCCTTATGATGGCCCGCGCGGGACGTGAGCTCGCGCTGCGGGAGCCCGGGCGACCCTCCCTGGCGGCCGCAGCAACAACCCTACCCACGCTGGCAGAGGGAGGGGAGGGCGGGAAGCTCGGGGAAGGTTCTTAGGGAACCTCCCCGGGTGCCGAACAGAAGCATTGGCTGCGGGGACCCCCGCAGCTGTCGGGTTTGCCCAGGTCCTGGTCTGCAGAGCGACCTCTGGACCTGCCTTTCTACCTGTCCTGCCCGAGGATTTCTTCTCTGCAGTGAAGTCTTCGGAAGTAGCTGTCAGCCTGCCACAGAGGCGGGCGTGAGTACCTAGGAGCCTTGTGGAGGCCACGGGGCTGGAGACTGTGGTTCTTAGAAAAGCCGAGGGTGGGGGGCGCAGGGGAGGAGCAGAGATGGCCAGGGCAGAGCTGTACTGTGCCACAGGCACCCCCCTCCCCAGGCGTGAGGGATCCTTCCCCAGATTTTAGGGACATCGCTTTCTGTATTGTAAAGATCGCTTCACATACTACGTATGCATTTGGATATCAAGAGACTTAACTTTGAAATAAGCTGGTGAATAAATTGGCTGTAAGAATTTGGAATGTGAAAGTCTGATGACAGAGAAAACTACATGTACAGGATTCAAACATCAGTATCAGGCCAGTGAGACCCACTGGGTCAAGACAGGACACTCAAGATTGTCAGCCTGGGCAATATAGGGAGAGGAAGAGAAAGGGAGGGGGAGAGGAAGGAGAGAGGGGGAGAGGAAGGAGAGAGAGGGAGAGGGGTAAGGGGAGGGAGGGACAGAGGGAGAAAGAGGGAGGGAGGGAGGAGGGAGTGGGGGAGATCTCTAGCATGACATAAACCGGACATGGCAGCACACATCTGTAATCCCAACAGGTGGAGGCAGAGGACAAGTTCAGAAGTGTGAGATCATCCTGATCTGGAGGGGGAGGGCGGGCTCTGTCACTAGGGTAATGGCTTAGTACAAAATGCCTGCTGTGTGACCCGGAGGTCAGATCCAGCAACTACAGGAAGCCAGAGCAGTGGTACATGCCTTTAAAGTGCTGGATTGGACAGAGACAGCAAATTGTTGAGCTCCAGGATCAGTAAGAGACCCTATCTGGAAAATCATGATGGAGAGTAACAGAATACCCAAAGTCATCCATACATGCATGCACAGGTTAACATACTTCCCACACACAAATACGTACACATACATGCAAAGGTGAGGGGAGAGTGAAAGATAAGAGAGCCGTGATGCAATGAAAGATAAGAGAGCTGTGATGCAGTGAAAGATAAGAGAGCCACAATGCAGTGAAAGATGATAAGAGAGCCATGATGCACGCCTGTAATTCCAGCACTCCAGAGGCAGCTTGAGCTATACCACAAGACCCTGCCTCAAAAACCAAACACAGTGGAGTATCATTGTGGATTTCTGGGGAACTCTCCATCACTCTGCCTATTCCTGTTCTCAGGTGGTCTTCATTTATCATGGTCTGTTATTCCTCATTCTCCCTTTCTGTTCTTGATCCAGCTGGGATCTCCTGCTCCCCTAAGCTCTCTTTCCCTCGAACCTTGCCCTTCATTACTCCCCCTGTCGTCCAGGTTGTTCATGTAGATCTCATCCATTTCTTTGTCATTGGGCAATCCCTGTGTCTTTCCTAGGGTCCTGTTTTCTAGGTAGCCTCCCTGGAGTTGTGTAGCAGTCTAGTCATCTTTGTTTTACATCTAGTATCATCCTATGAGTGAGTACATACCATGTCCATCTTTCTGAGTCTGGGTTACCTCACTCAGGATGATTTTTTTCTAGATCCATCCATTTGCCTGCAAACCTCATGATGTCATTGTTTTTCCTCTGCAGAGTAGTACTCCATTGTGTATAAGTACCACATTTTCTTTATCCATTCTTCAGTTGAAGGGCATCTAGGTTGTTTCCAGGTTCTGGCTATTACAAACAATGCTGATATGAACATAGCTGAGCAAATGCCCTTGTGGTATGATTGAGCATTCCTTGGGTATATGCCTAAGAGTGGCAATGGTTGAGAGAAAGGCAGAACTGACCTAGTCTGGTGATCAGATGGTCAAACACCCTAACTGTCATGCTAGAACTTTCATCCAATAACTGATGGAAGTGGATACAGAGATCCTCGGCCAGGCCCCAGGTGGAGTTCCAGGAGTCCAGTTGGTGAGAAAGAGGAGGGACTGTATGAGCAAGAATTGTTGAGACCAAGATTTGAAAAAAAAAGCACAGGGACAAATAGCCAAACTAATGGAAACCAAAAGCTGAGGAGCCCCCAGCTGGATCAGGCCCTCTGGATAAGTGAAACAGTTGATTAGCTTGAACTGTTTGGGAGGCACCCAGGCAGTGGGACCCAGACCTGTCCTTAGTGCATGAGCTGATGCTTACACAAGGACACTTTGCTCAGTCTGGGAGGAGGGGACTGGACCTGCCTGGACTGAATCTACCAGGTTGAGCTGAATCCCCAGGGGAGTCTTTGCCCTGGAGGAGATGGGAATGGGGGGGGGGTGGGCTGTGGGGAAGACGGGGGTGGGGGCAGGAGGGGGGAGACAGGGGAACCCATTGATATGTAAAATTAAATTAAATTATAAAAAAAAACACAAAAGTATAAAATGCTTAGGAAAGTCTTCCTATCTCTTCAGTCTCCAACCTTTCAAATCTCTTTTCCCACAGGAAGCCACTACTACTTCTTATATAAGCTGTTTTAGATACAGGGTTGTGTGTGTGTGTGTAAGTATGTGTGTCTGTCTATCTATCTATCTATCTATCTATCTATCTATCTATCTATCTCACAGTCATTCACATTTGAAGCCCATTTTTCTGGTGAATGGTTGGTCTTTCTTTTAACAGTTTGAAGGACCTCTATGTATAAAGGAGATTAGCCTTTGTCTGGAGTATGGATTGTATTTTCCCAGTTCATGAGTTTTACCCAGCCTATTACCTATGCCTTCAGCTCATTTGTTCTTGTAGATGAGTAGTTCTCAACTGTATCACTAGAATCACACTTTTCATGAATTCTGCTGCCACTGGACAGTCCGTGGATCTGAATTTGAGGCTGTTACAAAAAGATTACAAGGGCATTCGTGTGCATGTGTCCTTGGCATCCTCCCTGGCCTGTTCTCTTCTTTATCTGCCTGGGAACACGTCCTTAGTAAGTCACTTGCCCGTGAATTATTGCCTTTTGGGTAACAATACTGGCTTTGGTCACGTTGGGGGCACCAGTACAGACAGGTGGAGAGGCTGCATGTCCTTTCCCTGTAAATGAGTAAGCAAGGTCACCAAAAATACTGATGGTAGCAGAGGCTTTCCTTCCATTGAATTCCTTGTTCCTTCTGCAAGGTAAGCCGGGGGTAGGGGGGGGGTGGGGTGGAGGGATAAGTCAGAGGTGTCTGTCATGTCCAGACCCACTCTGATGCCTCTCCTCTCCTGCTGGAAGGATGTGAGAAAGTTAGCATTAATTGTTAACTTGGTATAATCTAGGCCTACCTGAGAGACTGGTCTGTGGGAAAGCCTGTGGAGAATTATCTTGATTGTTTGATGGAAGTGAGAATTCTTGTCCACTGTGAGTGGTACCATTCCCTAGGCAGGTGCCATATGACAGAGTTGGTTAATGACTTTTAGGTAGCTTCAGCCTAAAACAAGCTGAGGACAGGGAAGTGGAGCAGAGGCCCCAGTGTAGACACCTGGAGAGTCCTCTACACTTAGCTTAAAGTAAATCGGAATGCAGAGAAGAAGGCAGGCCCTTTAAAGAGCACCATGGCAGCTACAGTGAATGGAGAAACTGCTCCTGCTACAGACTGTGATTTCTCCTTATTTGGAAGCTGTCACTGATTACCAAAGCTAGGTAATTATTCCTGCATGGTACCTCTCACTATGGAATGTATCACATGGCTTCCTAGTTGCCCATTTCCTCTCTTTCACCAGCCCAAAAGCACCATGATGGCTGGGAATGCATTTGCTGTACATCCTGTTAAGAGGCCCGGCCCAGTTGAAATTAATAAGACAAGGGAGGCTGTTGCCATTTCTCTTGGTTGCCTAACAACTAGATGGTGAGACTCTATATTGTGGAATATACAACACACTTTGGTTGCAGCACATTCAGAAATCAAGCTGGAACTGACCTAATGGGTAACTTTCACAGTGCCAGAAGGTGCTGTGCAAGTTTCTGGGGGAGAAAAGTCATCAATGGCATTGCCCAGTGGCGAGCCCTGAATGCTGCAGTTGTGAGCTGCCAGGTAAGGTGTGCCCAGTTGGGGCAATAGTGACATGAAGGTTATGGGAGTAACCAACCACTTTCTGAGTGGATCTAAGGCCTGCTCCACAGAAGAGAGTCTATGACCGGTACTGTAAACCCGGTCAAAAGCCCATGGCTCAGAGGTCATAGACCCTGGAGGGAGCCTATTACTGTTATTTCACTAAATGGGACATGTTGTCAAACAGTTTTCTTTTCTTTTCTTTTTTCTTTTTCTTCTTTATTTCCTTCTTTCCTCCTTTCTTTCTTTCTTTCTTTCTTTCTTTCTTTCCTTCTTTCTTCCTTCCTTCCTTCCTTCCCTCCCTCCCTCCCTTTCTCTCTCTCTCTCTCTCTCTCTCTCTCTCTCTCTTTCTTTCTTTCTTTCTTTCTTTTGAGGCAGGATTTCTCTGTGTAGTTTTGGTGCCTGTCCTGGATCTCGCTCTGTAGACCAGGCTGACCTCGAACTCACAGAGATCCACCTGCCTCTGCCTCCTGAGTGCTGGGATTACAGGCGTGTGCCACAGCCGCCCGGCATCCAACAGCTTTCTAAATATTTGTTTATACCCGTAGCTTAGTGCTGCTCTCACCCTTGGCCAGAGAACTGCAGAGGGCAACAGTGAATGCAGAGGTAAGTGACTGTCGAGGGCTCAGCCCTAAATAGGGCATATGTATCAATTCCCCAAAGGCTCAAGGGACATGAGGGAAGAGGGGATGAGGAGGAGGACTCAAGCTGCTGTGTTCTGGACCTGACATGGCCACGGCACTCATGAATACATAGCAGCGTTGGCTTCCTGCACAAGACCAAGCCAGCGAGAACAGTCACCATTCCAACAGGCAGCACTAACTGGACTCTGGGCCATAAAAATAAATAATAAACAAATAAATGAGAGGACATGAGGATGGGAGGGGATATATTCCAGGCTTGTCAGGGGCTTTCATGCCAAGCTCTCTAAACAATCATTAATTTATACTTTGCGGTTGCAATTGAAAGGGGAACAGTGGATCAAAGCTGGGAGAGGTGGAGCCCAGAGCACCATTGATCATGCCTGGAAACATCATGGAAAAATGATTTACAAATATTTGTTGGTGTCATTCTCAAAAGCTCATCAGGGAGTGTCCTGAACACTGTGCCAGTGCTCAGAATGGGCACTAATGCTCTCACCGTCTACAAATGGGGCTTAGCCTGTGATAGCCCAGAGCACAGTGTCTGAGACAGGTGTTGCCAATTCCAGCTCACAGGCAATGTCCAGGGTGGAGCCTGGAGATGCCAGGCTGATGCTCAAGTACTTCAGAAACAGTGATGGGCATGCATGGAAGTCCTCAAAGTCACGATCAAGGCTCCATCCCTTACAGCCCAGAACATCCAAGAAGAAGCATTTGTTCTTTGTCAGGGTCAACCAATGCTTAGAAACCCCAAAAATCAACCAGAATTTGGATAAGCAGCTTGGGTTCTGGGTATCTGACATAAAAGAAGGATTTTTTTTCCTTTCCTTCCTTTCTGTTTCTTACTTATTTATTATGTTGTTATTGTTTTTGTTGAGATAGGTCTCATTGTGTAGACCAGGCCTGCCTCTGCCTCCTGAGTGCTGGGAGTAAAGGCATGCATCTCTGTGTCCCATTTGTTCTGTTTTTAAGGGATGAAGTTTTGCTGTGTTGCCTGTTCACACTGGTCTCAGTCTCCTGGGCTCAAGGGATCCTCCCACCTCAGTCTAGAGAGGCTGGGGCTGCAGATCCACAACACAACACCCAGGTTAAGTGGCGGATTTTTTTAAATAAACTTTCTTGCCAAAATATATCTATTCAGAAAATGAGCAGTTCACTAAACTTTCACAGAGTGAGCACGCTCATGTGGCTCCTGCCAATCCCTGTTGTCCATCAGTAGCCACTGTATTGACTTCTGTCCTGTTGCTTAACTCTGCTTGTCCTTGGACTTCATTGTGAACTTGATTGGGTTTGGAATCACCTAGGAGACACACCTCAGGGCACATCAGTGAGAATGTTTCCAGAGAGTTTTGACTGAGATGGGAAGACCCACCCCAAATGTGGGCAGCAGTACCCAGTGGGCTGGTGTCCTAGCCTGGGTAGGAAGAGGAAAGGTGGGAAGCCAATGGCACCATCACTGGTCTCTCTTTGCCTCCTTACTGACACAATGTGACCAGCTGCCTCCTGCTCCTGCCCACCACAGGTGGAGTCATTTCTGCGGCCACCTTCCCCACCAAGGTGAGATTGTGTCTCCTAACTGTGAGCCAAAAAAATAAACCTTTTCTTCCTTAAGTTGCTTTAGCCTGGTGCTTTGATACAGCAGTGAGAAAAATCACTGTTACATACAGCTGTGACCCTAGCTGCCAGCCCCTCCACTGAACATTTGAGGACCATACTCATGTGGCCACCAGCAGGTACACCTTCTCATATCTGCATACTGTTGTGTACTTTTTATTTCAGTTTCTGGCTACGATGGATAATGTTGTTATGAACATACTAGTACAGATCTCAGGGTGACTAAGCCCTTATTTTTCCTGAGTAAATGCCCAAGAATAGAATGTCAGGGTCAAGGGAGGAATATTTTACCCTTAATGGGCATTGGCAAATAATTTCACAAAGTTGTCATTCTTAAAGTATGATGCCGTTTTTATAAAGCTCGAACACAGGAAAAATCAAATCTATAGCATTAGAAGTTAAGCTAGTAGCTATAATTGGGGGGCATTAGGAATGGGGCTTTGTGGGGTGCTAGCATTTCTGTTTTGTAGGGTTTGTTTTTGTTTTGGTTTGTTTTGGTTTGGGTTTTTTTGAGACAGGGTTTCTCTGTGGAGCTTTGGAGCCTTTCTTGGATCTCACTCTGTAGCCCCGGCTGGCCTCAAACTCACAGAGATCAGCCTGCCTCTGCCTCCTGAGGGCTGGGATTAAAGGCATGTGCCACCACTGCCCGTCTTAGCATTTCTGTTTCTTGATTTGATGTGGATTACATGGATGTGCTCGCATTTGGAAACACCATTGAGCTAACACACTTACCATGTGATTATGTTATGTTTGAATTTCAGGTTTATTTCTGGGGTCCAAGGGCTTTGGACCACTGGGTATTGAGCCAGCTAGCCTCTCTGGGCATTCTTCAACACAGCCCCTTGGAAGGAGATATGAGCAGACAAAGACTCCCAAGTCACACGTCCCCAAACCCGCTGTGCCCACCACCCTTTGGTCATCCCCAATAACCTGGAGCATCTTGCTGCACCAGGTTTCTCCTCTCCATGTCCTGCCTCTGGATTGAAGCTGGTTTTCTGCCCTTCTACTCAGCAAAAATGTAGAAGAAACAAGTGTCACCTGCTGTATGCCTGGTCCTTACAGTGAGGATCCCGTCATAGGAGCTGTGAGGGGCAGGAAGGACACAGGCGGCTTCGGTAGACAGTATGAGGCAAGCCTCCTGTGAGTTACACTCCCTGGCCACATGCCCACAGACGGTGTCTGAGACACTAGAATTCAATCATTGAATTCTCTGAATTCTAGCCTAGACATTTTGGTTGCAAGAAGACAATTTACTCCAGTTGTATTTTGGAATGGGAGTTTATTGGAGGAACATGCTACACAGGCTCCTGGAGAAAGTATGGTATTCAGGCACCAAAAGAAACGGGGTCTGAGGAGGATCAGAAGTCATCCACTCTCAGCTGCTTAATGAGACTGAAGTCATCTTGAGCTACAGGAGACCTTGTCTGGGATGGGGGAGGAAGGAAAGAAGAGGAGGGAGGACATGGGCCTAGAACAAGCAAGAGCACCACCTTGGCCACACAGTTACCCTCTGTCTGCTTCATCCCCGACCTTCTAGCTCCTCTTCTGACTCCACTGCTCTCCAGGCTCTCAGCTCCAGGCCCTTTGTTCCTTTTACCATCTACTACCAGGCTACGGCAGGAGTCCCCAGCTGACTGTAGGCCTGGTTCCCCTCCATCCCTGACCTCCCAGGAACACCTCATTCCTTCTTGGTGATGCTCATATGTTTTAACAGACACTGGAGCATAGGTGTTCAGGAAATGTATACAGTTGTTCACTTTGCTGTGGAGAGGGATGTACCCAGAGCAGGAATGCCCAGGACAAGGGTGCTTGTTCATGCTTGAACAGGGAACATCCATGTCTGTTCTTTGCTCTTAAAAGAGCTGGTACAAGGCCGGGCAGTGGTGGCACATGCTTTTAATCCCAGCACTTGGGAGGCAGAGGCAGGCAGATCTGAGTTCGAGGCCAGCCTGGTCTACAGAGTGAGATCCAGGAAAGGTGCAAAGCTACACAGAGAGACCCTGTCTCGAAAGAAGAAGAAGGAGAAGAAAAGAGCTGGTACAGCTGTAGGGGTGGGAGGGAGTGGGAAGAGTTACTTCTTCTGCCAGGGTCGGACCCTGTACAAAGATGTCTGCCTGGCATGCCCTTGCCCTGCTGAGTGTGGTGGTTTGACTGAGAATTCCCGCCCACATGTTTGAACGCTTGGTCCCTAGTAGATGAACTGTTTGGGAAGGATTAGGTAGGAGGCATGGCCTTGCTGGAGGAGGCGTGTCACTGGGGTGGGCTCTGAGGTTTCAAAAGTCCATAGCAGGCCTACTCTCTCTCTCTCCCTCTCCCTCTCCCTCTCCCTCTCCCTCTCCCTCTCCCTCTCTCTCTCTCTCCCTCACCCTCCCTCTCCCTCTCCCCCCTCCACAACACACTGCCTGGGATATAAAGCTCTCAGCCATTGCTCCAGGGCCACGACTATCTGCTTCCCACCTCGATGATTGTGGACTAACCCTCTAAAATTGTAAGCAAGCCCCCAGCTAATTATTTTCTTTTATAAGAGTTATCTTGGTCATTGTGTCTCTTCTCAGCAGAAGAATAGTAACTAAGACAAGACCCCTAGGGGTTCACCAAACCTTGGTTTCCTTGGTTTTATCATATAAGAGGCATTTCTCCTTCCAGGAAACTTAGAACCAGAATGGCCAGGGAAACTGAGTCAGAGCCTGGCTTACTAATGGCACTCTCTTCAACATCAAATGTCCTAGGGCTGAGTCCACGGTTGGGATCTTTCAGAGATACAGGTTCCAAATGTAGTCAAGACTCGGAATAAAAAGTACATTTCCCAATCTCCCTTGCAGCACAGTGTGTCTGCGTGACCAAATTCTAGCTGATGAGAAGTGGGTAGAGTTGACAACACTTTCCAACTCTATGGACCATGGGAACGGGCATGCCCTTCACTCTGTTCTTCCTTCTTTCTCACTGTAGGACGAAGCCTACTGCAGACACCTGAGCTTTATAATCAAAGGCAGCATTTGGGGGGTGGAGAAAAGCAAGAGAGAAGGATCCTGAGCCCCAATATCTTATACCACCATAGATAACCAGTATAGGAGAGAAAAAGAAAACTCTGTCACGCCAAAGTCACTGTATTCAGTCTCTGTTAAAACAGCCTGACTTATATTCTGTCTGGTATAGAGTATCTTAGCAAGTCTGTGACCACCCAGATGCTGGTCTGACCTATCAAGAAGGCCCAAGGTGGCCCTTGAAGAGAAAGAGGCAAAGCTTCACAGAGAGAAATGGGCAACCTGGCTGACTCAGTCTCAGAGCCCTGGAGGCAGCTGGTTGACCTCCATTCCACCTCTCTCCATCCGTTTTTCTTAGGAGCAAGAGGCTTGGGAGGCACGTCACGGAAAATCAGATGCTGCCATGCTGCTTTTACAGAGGTAGGCAGGACCTTGTTCACAACACCTGACTTGTCAGACAGTGGCAACCTCCTCCTCCTGAAGGCAGGTGAGTCATCCGTCAGCTCAGGGGCATGATATCAGATGGCATTCCATGTGTGGCTGCATCCAGAGCTAGGAGCTTCCCATAAAGAAACCCTGGGTCAAGGAAGGTCCCACACTGACTTGGGGTCCTAGGAAGAGGTCATCTACAGAAGAGGAATACACTAAGGGAAGGCAAGTGGCCTTCCTCTTCTGCCTAGGTGACGGGCAGGCTCAGACTTGAGGATGAAAGACTTCAGAATGGAGGGAGAGGGATCAGAAAATATGTCTTGATAAAGCTACCCGTGCCTCTGAGTATTGTGCACAGCAAACACATAGCTACTCTGAGCCTCAGTCAGAAAGGCTCTCCCTGTTCTCCAAGGAAACCCGGGTTCCTGTGCTCCTCTCCCAACCACCCCGGGGCTGGTGCTGTCCTATAGATGGGAACGTTGTCTAGATGTCAGATGGACACTGTTACACCCCCCCACGCCCACATATGTTGACTGGATACCTGCATAGTGTCTTTATGAGTGGCCATCTCTGCTGAATTCTCGTTCACACTCATCTTATGAGAATGCCTCTTTCTGCATGGGCAAGAACAGACTCAGTAAGAGTCCCAGCCTTCCCCACTGCAGAGCAGAACAGCCCTGCACAGTAGGGGCACCTTTCTTTCTTCCGGGCTCCCCAGCTCTTTCTTCAGCACAGAGCAGACACAAGCAAAGGAAAGCTACTGCAAGATAAACTGCAGAGGTGATTTGGGAGGGGATCCCCAAATTTGGAAAGGGCAGGGTAGGAAATTTGAGGGTCATGAACTCTGTAGGGGAGAATTTCTCTCCAAGGATTTGGGGGACAAGAGAGGGAATGAGATGAACAGCATGAAGTATCCCAGTCCCCCACCCAGTTCCGGACCCACCTCCAGGTGTGCCAGGCTCCCAGGCCCAGCAGCAGGCCCAGGAAGGCTGCCAGAAATCCCAGTACCCAGAGCAGCTGCTGGAACAGTTGTAGTCGGTGCAGGGCTGCAACATGAAGAAGAGGCTGAGGGAGGCCTCACTCCCTCCTGAGGTGACCCAACCATAGCAGAACTGATTAAAACATTCACTTCATCTCCAAGCCCTGTGCAAGGGAATCCCAAGCAATCCGTTTGGACTAGACAGACAAGAAGGGATCTGAGTAGGACATGAGAATCTTCGTGCAGAGTGATTCCAGTGCCTGGGAGAACCATTCTCCTCACCTCTGGTCCCAAAGTAGGCCGAGGCTGAGGCAGAGCCCAGTATGTTGGAGGCAGTGCACACGTACTCCCCCTGATGGCTGGGTCCGAGTTCCTCGACGTCCAGTCTCAAGGCATTAGGAGAGGCAGAGACGTGAATGTGGGGCTGGGTGGGAACACCCTGGGGTTTGTTGGAGGCTACTAGTTGACTGCCCAGGTGGAGGGTGAGGCTAGCCAGGGGCTCACTGTCCACTCGACAGTCAAGGATGCCATGGAGGCCACCCTGAGGCTCCACAAACACAGTCAGAGTGGGCTTCTTGGGAGGATCTGTGGGGAGGAAGTGTGTGGTGACTATAAATCCACAACAAATCCCTCTCTCAGCTGTGACTTTGCTGTACATCCATGAAATAGTAGAGCTCATTTCCTCCTGAGGCAAAAGTGACATTAAGAGGGGCAGGAAGATGCCTGAGTCGGTCAAGTGGTTGCTGCATAAACATGCGGATGATCTGTGTTTGAGCCCCAGCACTCATAGGCTAGAATCCTAGCACTGGAAGATCCCTGGAGCTCTGTTGACATCCAAGCTTGCTGAGTTGGTGCAGTGAGAGACCCTGTCTCAAAAGATGGGGTGGAGAGTAATAGAGATAATGGAGTGTTCTCCACGTGCACATGCACAAAGAGGTACATGCATATACACACATCACACACAAGCACTCGGAATGTGCATACACATTACTAAAGTAGAATTGTGGGGCTTTGGGACTGGATCTCAAGACATCTTGCAGCTTCTCTTCTACTTCCTAAAACAACCATGTGGAAAGCCCAGGCCCAGCCTGCTGGCCATGTATGGCCCATCTTCAGTCACCAGGTGAGGCCATCTTAGACTTTCAATTTCAGCAGAGCCTCTAGACCACTGCAGCCAGGAGACAAGAACTGCCCAGCTGAGCTCTGTTCAAATTTCTAACCCATAGACTTGTGAATTTGGGATAACTTGTTACTGAGCAGCAGCTTATTGTTACAGCTTGGACGTAGATGAAGAATGGAGTGGGAAAACCAAGGCTAATGATGGCCTACTGTGCACCAGGCACTCAGTGCTCTATCTTCTCTATTCATCCCAAGAGGGCAGGAAGAATGTGTCCTCCATTTCAAAGGTAGAGAGTGAATGCATCGATACACAACCACATACAACCAGCCAGTGGGGATGCTAGTATTCCAAGGCCCCATACCTATGAAGCACTTACTCTGCGCAGAGGACAAGACCTGATATAGACCGATGAGATGCAGAGAGACAAGGCAGAGGTGGGTCATACTTACAGAGGACACGGAGCAAGACGGGAGCAGAGGTGGTGACCCCAGTGGGGAGGTCAGCCCTGCAGTGGTACAGCCCAGCCTGAGACCGGGTCACATGGGTGAAGGAGAGTGTGGGCACAGGAGTTGTATGTAGTAGATGGCGGTTCCAGAACCATGTGAAGGTAGAGTTGCCCATGGGCTTGGAGCCACCAGGGAGGTGGCAGCTTAGGTTCAGGGCTCTGCCCTCTGGCACATCCAAGCCTGGCTCAGCTGCCACATGTATATCTGTGGTACAAGGGCAGGTAAATGGTCAGGGATCTGTGTGTTGTAGGGTGATCTCAATCTATCTTGGGCTCAAGGCCATCCTCAGTGGAGCTATGTCTCTCCATAGACTGATCATAAAAAATAGCATGATCACATCTGAGTTCTGAGGTTCCCATGGCAGGGCTGTGCCTCCAGCATCAGAGGTCATCTGAAGGGTGAGGCTGCATTTTGCCCTCAGACCAGGATTCCCAAAGGTGGGCCTCTGTCTTGCTCCCACCCCAGGCTTCCCAATGAAGGGTATGTGAGGCCAGGATTTGTCTCCTCCTACTCCATCCTTACTTCGATGGTATGGCTGGATCATCCTCTCGGGATGGTCTACCCCTTCATGAAAGCCATGTCTCCCCAGCAGACTTGGCTTCTCAGGGAGGGAATAGTTCATATTCCTTCATGACAGCAGGCCCTCACATGGGATCCAGCCCCAAAACACAAGAATCCCAAGCACCAGCCCCCTCCTCACCCCGTCCCACTCACCAGTCTCCCGCAGGAGCTTCTGGGTGGTACTGATGGAGCCCAGTGCATTTCGGGCTGTACAGACATAGGCATCATCATCACCCTCAGGCACGCCTTGCACCTGCAGTCGAAGAGCGTTTCGGGCTACCTGGATGTGGCCTGTCCCTGATGGAGAGCTGTGAAGCTCGTGGCTGGCCGCCAGCACCTGGCCATTGTGGGATAGGACCAGCTCAGCAGGTGGTTCGCTGTCCACAGTGCACTGTATCACGACCATGAGCCTGGTCCTCGAGTCTCGAAAGGAAGACAGGGCAGCATCCCGAGGGGCATCTAGAGGTAGGCCAGAACACAGATGGAGGCCCTGCCGAGGCATGTAAGGCTCACTGCCCATCTGCCCAATGTTGGTGAGGCTAAAGTTTCCAGACAAATGTCCCCTTCCTAAAAATTATGCCTTATCAAGAGCCTGTGGGAAGAGTCCTTCATGCAGGGTTCCTAGGGCCATAATGTCTCCATCGTCATCGCTGATGCCCTCTTATCCCCAAGCACCATTTCTAGGCCCTCTGTAGTGCCATGCCCACCCTAACCAAGTGCTGGAAGCACCCTCTGCCACCCGCACCCTGGAAAGCCACAGCTAAGGAGCCCCGGCTCACAGTGAACTTGCAGGGTGGCAGGTCGGGAGCTGCGTGTGCCCTGAGTATCGTGCACCTGGCAGAAATAGGCGCCGGCATGAGCCCGTGTAGTCACCAGAAACTGGAGTGAGGAAGCCGGCCCCTCCTGAAGCCAATGGCCATTGTGAAACCAGGCATAGAGGGTGGGTGGGAGGGCAGCAGGGTCCTCGCAGGTCACTGTGACAGGCTTCCCCTCAGCCACAGTAGCAGAGGGATCCATGGTCACTCGTACACCTGAACCAAGGAGTCCAGGGTCAGCGTGGTCCATTCCAGGCAGTTCTCTCCCCTGCAACCTTGGTCTAGCCCCATTTCACCTTCTAGCCGAAGCTCCAGGGATGTGTTGGCCTTGCCCAATGGGCTGTGGGCAGAGCAGCTATAGAGACCCTCATCGCTAGGCCTTGGGTCCCAAAGCTCTAGGCGCAGGGTGTTGGGGACAGAGGCTTCAGTTGAAGAGGCTAGAAGGTGGCCGCCATGGCTGAGAGCTAGCTGGGCAGGTGGGCGACTATCCACAGTACATAATACCATGGCCAGCTGCCTGCCCTGGGTCTCTAGGAGGTAGGTCAGCCGCAGGCTTCGCGGAGCATCTGTAGAGATCCAGGAAGCATACACAGAGTTCAGAAGCAGAATTGAGAAGCCCAGCTTGCAGGAGAGTTCCCTACTATCCAGTCAGGGGCTCTGCCTAGTAAGGCAGAGGGGCAGGTCCCTATTCCCCCCAACTCTTAAGGTCCCTGTCCAGTGCTCCACAGCTGGCTAGTAGTTGAGTTCTTAGGCTGCACACTAGGGGGCTCTCCCACACCCTGTGAGTTTCTGTCACTCACTGCTCCCACACCCAGCCCAGACTCACAGAGGACATCCAGGGTGACAGGTCTGGAGAGATGAGGTGCCTGGCCAGGGAGCCCCACACCACAGCGGTAGGAAGTAGCGTCTATGACTGTGACATTGGGCAGAGAGATGGAACGGGCACCAGGAACTTGTTGCCCACCCTTGTACCATGTGTAACTGAGTGGGGCCTGCTTGGTGGTCCATACCAAGCAGGTCAGGTTCACCCATTGGCCCTCCTGCACAGTGGTATTGGGCCACGCCATAACACGCACAGCTGGAGAAAGGAAGTCACAAGTGAGGGTCTTACAGCTGTGTCTCCACATGGACCAGTCATCTCTGCTACTGAGACACTCCAAGCTCCCCAGGAACACTCTTGCTAAAGGAGTTCATAGGTTGAACCTGGGGGTCCTGAGTAGAGTTCTTCAAAGCCCAGATAGTCCCAAGCCCCTCCCTGGCCCTGGCGAAGACAAATGGGTGAAAAGGGCATCCCTGTACAGCTGTGGTGTCTCTTGAGATGCCTTTTCTGGTTAGTTTTATGCAGTTTTTAAACAAGGCCTTTCTTGTACCCCAAGTCCAGAAACCACACCCCTAATTAGCACAGGGTGGGGCTTGTGCTTCTGCTCCTAGGCTTCTAGAACCTACTGCATCTCCTCTTCTCTTCCACACTGACCTTGGGCATCGAAGTCGGCTGTAGCAGAGGCCTGGCCCAGTGTGTTGGTGGCCTCACATTTATAGGTGCCATCATCCTCCAGTCCTGCAGAGTGGATCTCCAGGTGCAGTTCATTGGTGCTCACAGTCACATGCAGCCGGGGATCACTGCTCGCCAGTTCCTCTGGGCCTTGTAGGGTAGAGGCCACGAGGCGGTTCCTGTGCAACAGCCGCAGCTGAGCGGGAGGGTCACTGCGCACACTGCACACCAGGAGGCCGAGTCGAGCGGGGCCTGTGCTCAGCAGGGCACTGAGTGTGGGCTGGCGTGGGGTGTCTACATCGGATGAGGAGGGTCAGGATGTGACTAGGGTGTCCCTCATACAAGGTCTGTTATGGAACACCTCCCTTCCCCCACAGGAGTGAGAAACAGCCTTACAGGATACATGGAGACTGACAGGGGCAGCCAGGCTGGCAGTAGCTGTGTCTGGAGCCTGAGCTTGGCAGTGGTAGGCACCAGCTTGCCTCAGACTTATGGCTGCAATGCGGAGTGTGGATGAGGTTGCTGCCTGGATGGGTCGGCCATCCTGATACCACTGGTATGAGGTCCCCTGGGGGACCCCTGTGGGCACCTGGCAGCTCAGGACCACAGCCTGGCCCTCCTGGAGCTCAGGTGATGGTGAAACCTGGACCCAGGCTCCTGTGAGGAGAAAACAGGGCAGATGAGGGCTTGCTGCCATCCCTCCCCATTGTCTGTACTGTTTATGTCTCCTGAAGTGGAGAGGCCCAGTCCCGCATCTGTAGCTGACCCAGGCTCCCTCAGTTCTGGGTCTTTGTCTTCCTGCTCCTTTCTTGCCTGAATCCTCCTTGTCTAGACCCTTCTCACCACCTGGGTTTTTTTTTTTTTTTTTTTTTTGAGAGAGAGAGAGAGAGAGAGAGAGAGAGAGAGAGAGAGAGAGAGAAGAAGAAGAAGAAGAAGAAGAAGAAGAAGAAGAAGAAGAAGAAGAAGAAGAAGAAGAAGAAGAGGGAGAGAGAGTTTTACCCTGTAGCTCAGGCTGGCCTGGAACTCAGTAGGGAGCCCAGGATGGCCTGGAATTTATGATGATCTCTTGCTTCAGCCTCTTGAGGGCTGGGATTAACAGCATGCAACACTTGAAGTTTGGGTTTTGTTCTGTGGCAGGTGAGCCTCAGCAGAATGGAGCTTATATGTCCACACCCAGTAAGTACCTGGCACACCACCTCCAGGTGTTAGCCCTAAGAAAGGATGGTTTGGCCACAAAAGCACTGCCAGAGGGGGGCTGGTCATGCTAAAGGCCACTGAACTGACTCTAAACTGAACTCAGCATGGGTAGCCTAGGGTTTGAAGGTTGATAACAGCTGTTTTTTCCCAGCCTTCTCTGGCCAAGCCACCTGCTCATTTACCTCTGCCTCCTTATGGGCAGTTAGTGCTGGTGGGAATAAGTGGAAGTCCAGGGAACCCTGTGAAGGCTGCAAAATTCACACCAAAGTGTCTGCATAGACTTCACAGCAGTGTCTGACCTGAGCAGTCCTAGATCTCAGGGTCCAGCCTAGTGCCAGAGGGCTGACACTTACCTCTGACCTGGAAGAAGAGTGAACTGTTGGCTGATCCGAGAACATTCGTGGCCTCGCAGAGGTAGTTCCCAGAGTCTTCAAGACCTAGTTCTCGAACCTCTAACTGGAGGGAGTTGGTTGTGGCCTTGGCCTGGATCCTGCCATGGGATGGACGCTGCGGTTCCAAGTTGGAAGCCAGGAGATGCTCCCCACGGAATAGAGACAGGCGAGCCAGGGGTTGACTGTCCACAGTGCAGATGAACACAGCCATGTGGCCCTGACCCACATCCAGGAGGCCTGACAGCTTTGGAGGGTCTGGAGCATCTGCATGAACCAGACAGAGTATGGTAGTTTCTCAGGCTACTCTAGCCAATCTCACTACATTCTACCTGTCACCGTGTGTCCTCTCCATAGGCCCATCTGGTCATTCTAGGTTGGCATTTAACTCCCCAGGCCCCCAACCCCAACCCTCCACCCCTCAGGTCCCCCTGTCCCCTAGTCCCCTTACCCTTCAGGCCCCTCTACTCTCCTGGCCCATTAACACACACACCCCGATCCCTCTGCCCTCCAAGCTGTGATGCCCTTAACCATCAGCACTCACACATCACACTTAGGACCACAGGAGCCGAGAGCTGAGCCCCATCCTCAGTGAGGAGGCGGCAGGCATAGATGGCAGCATCAGTCCTGGTCACAGGCTGCAGCCTTATAGTCTCCAGTGGTCCCTCGGTCCACAGCACTCCATTCCGGAACCAAGAGAAGTTGGCAGAGCTGCCAGCAACTTCCTGGCTCACATTGCAAGTTAGGTTGGCCTCTGTGCCCTCATGCAGTGTGTCCGATGGCGTGATGACCAGGACAGTGGCTGAAGGATAATCAGCAGGGGCTCACTGGACACAGGCCTCTTCTGGTGAGCCTCACTCAAAGCCCACCCTGGCCCTGGCTCGGGTTTCCAACTTTGAGCAGGAAAGGATGGAGAGGAAAGCCAATAAGACATGGGGGTGTAGAGGGGCATGGAAAAGGCATGGAGGGATATGCAGCCCCTCTGTGCTTTCTCAGAGGTGAGCCTTGAAGTCCCAGGACAGTCCCCTCCCTTGATGCAGAGGGCAGGACACTGAAGGTCCCTCTGCTTCCTCCCACTGTGGATAGAGGTTGTTTCGCCTGGTCAATTTGCTCAATGCAGGGGTAGTCTGAGCTCAGGGTTTGGCTCCCTCAGCTCTTCTCTACTCCTTACCCTTAGCATTGAAGGTGGCTGAGGCAGAGGAATTGCCCAGTGTGTTGCTAGCCTCACACAGGTACATGCCCTCATCCTCTAACACTGGGTTCTGGATCTCGACACTCAGTGAGTTAGAGGCTCTGCTGATCTTTGTGCGTGAGGAGCAGCTCCCACACCTTGATGGCAGGGAAGTGGCCACAACATGGCCCTTGTGGAGAAGCTGTAGCTGGGCTGGGGGGTCGCTGTCTACATGGCATGAGAGGAGGCCACGCCGTCCAGCCCCAACACCAGAGGTATCCAAATCCAGCCTGGCGGTGAATGTGGGCTTTCTTGGGGGGTCTGTGGAGAGGAAGAGCATTAGGCACTCATTTTCATGGCTACTGCTAGGGCCCAATGTCCACTTCAGCCCGGCTAGGCTCCAAGAAGCACACCGAGCAGCCACGAACAGCTGTGTGGGGTGGCCACAGCACAAAGGTACCCAGACGACATTGGCATTCATCTGTGTTCCACATCTTAAACTGTGACCTGCTGCTGAACTGAGTCTTCCTAGAAGGGGTGAAATTTTCCAGCTGGGATTAAGGTATTATATTATCAGCCACCTTGCATGTCCCATCTGAAGCAGAACACCCTCAGAGCAGTCCCCAAGACTGCTGCTAATACACCCACCTCATCACTGAGCAATGCCTGTGAATTCATTCCCCTTCATTTGTTCCTCAACCCAGATCCTGACATAACAGATACCACTCGAAATGGCCTCTCTAGCTTTGTTGCTGTTTTGATGGTTTTGATGATGAATACTGTCAACTTGAAGGCTCTAGAATCATCTAGAAGATGAACCTGTGGGCATGTCTGTGGGATTTCTAGGTTGAATTAATTGATGTGGGATGATCCACCGTAAAGGTGTGTGGCATCATTCCATGGGCCAGGGTCTCAGACGGAATAAAAAGGAGCTGAGCATCAGCCTTCATCTCTCCAGTTCCTGACCGCAGACCAGCTGCCCTCCTCTGCCTTGATGGACTGCACTCTCAAGCTGAGAGCCAGAACAAGCCCACACTTCCTCATGTTGTTTTTATACCAAAACAAGAGGAGTCGCTAAGTGGTTCTAGAGTTGAACATAGAGTCTTGTACATGCTAGGCAAGTGCTTTAAAAAATTATTCCATTCTAGAGATTTCTCAAAGTGTGTGGTCAAAAGACAGCTAGCAGACCAGGCTCCACATAATCCCACTCAGGCACTAGAAAACCCATGAACATACTTGCTAGGGGAGGCCCTCAAGTATGACCCTTGTATCATCAGCCCCTAGGACTCATATGGACCCTTGGGGGACACAGAGGGGCCATTCAGTCTGTGGGGCACATGCACATCTTTTGAATTGTGGTATCTTAGGACAGGACAAGCTGGGATGTAGAACCCTGGTACAACTTAGGAGCAAAGGCTGGGTCTGGAGAGCAGGACATAGGGAGCTATAAAGGAGATCTACCTCCTTCCCCCAACGTCCTCCCTAGGTTGATAGGTCCATTGTGGCAAGGCCTATGACCACTCTCTGTTGTGAACCCCAGGGTCAGGAGGATGTGGAAGGGGGTGGCTAGTGGTCCCAATGGGATGATCCCACGCAGTGGGCAGTGGCCAGTAGCCAGGTCAACTCACAGAACACAGTGAGGACAGTAGGCAGGGAGGGGCCACTGGTGCTGGGGCCAGCCTGCACTCTACAGTAGTATGAGCCAGCATCACTGCTGGAGGCTACAGGAAGCAGGAGGCTGCTGCTGGATCCCTCGAGAAGTAGTGCACCATTCAGGTACCAGGAGAAGCGAGTGTCCGGTGCTGGGCTCAGGCCACTTCTGCAGCTCAGAGTCACTGCCTGGCCTTCCACAACCTGTGCTGAAGGGCTGATGAGGAGTCGGGCCACTGGAAGAGGGACAGAGAATAGGCTTGGTTGGCTGTGAGGGCCCTGGTCCTCTGTGCCCCCTGCTGCAAGAAGCCCCCTCGATTTCTCCTCTGTTCACATGCCTATTTGGGCTTTGTGGCCTTGCCTAGCAATTCAGATGTACTGAAGCCCAGATTACATCAAGCCAGGGTTATGTTACCTGGCTTGAGAGCTGGGGATGTAGCCCAGTTGATAGAGTGCTTGCCTAGCATGCCTGAAGGCCAGGGCTTAGTTCCCAGCACTGCATGACTAGATGTGGTAGGAAAGAAATAACAAAAATCTGGCTTGGTGGATTAGCTATGCTCAGAAGGCAGAGCAGCGTGTGCTCCAGTGACTGGAGGATCCTATTCTCTGTCTCCCACATCTAATGCCTAGCAAAGACCCCAAAACTTAAGAAATAAAAAATAAATGGATGCCTATAAAGGACCCTCCAAGTACAGAGCCAAAGATGTGGGAGAGAAATAATTTGATCCACTAAGTTTCCCTTTTTGCCTTTTCTTCCAGAAATCTCTAAGGTTGGAGTGACTGTATTACTCAGGTCTTCCATGGGGCCTAGCCAGAGTCTGGTCCCTCAGTTGAGTCCTTAGGACTGCTAGGAAAAAGAAGCCTCCTCCCTGAGCCCTCCACTGGTGCCCCCTGCAGTCATGCCCACATTACCATTAGCATGGAAGTCCAGGCTGGAAGTTGAGTTTCCAAGGGAGTTGGTGGCTGAACAAGTGTACTCCCCACTGTCAGCTGGCTGCAAGTCTCGGATCTCTAGGCGCAGGGAGTTGGGGGTCGAGGAAATGCTGAAGCGAGGGTTGAAGTCATTTTCTCCAGAGCTGGAGGCCAGCGTGAGACCTCCGTGAGACAGCACCAGTGTGGCCAGGGGCTCACTGACCACAGAGCAATGGAAGATGCCCACGAACCCAGCCTGTGTCTCCAGGAAGGTGGTCAGGACTGGAGCAAGGGGTGGGTCTGTGTGGGAACCAGAGGTGGCTTGTCATCCTCAGGTTACTTCCTGGCTCCCCTGTTGTAGCCTGTGCATTCCCTATGCCCCACAGAGCCCTGGAACAGAGTGATCTCAGACCTTCTTGAGCACATGCTAAATATACTTTACCCTCAGGATGGGCAAATCTCTCTGTTAGCCAGGCTAGCCCTCGTGCCCACACTACAAATGGAGGTCAGGGTCCCAAATTAGGTTCTCACTTTGTAACCAAGCTGGCCTCAAACTGGTGATCCTTCTGCCTCAGCCACCCCAGTGACAGATTAGAGTGCTGTACTACCGTGCCTGACCAGTGCCTCATTTTAAAGATGAGAAAACCAGAACAGTCCAGACAGAGGGCAGCACTTTCACCAAGTGATCAAAGGGACCATTAGCAGTATAGGAAAAACTGGCCCTGAGCGTCTCCTAATGAGATGCTCCAAGGCAGACATAAGTCACACCTGTGGCCTTCCCAGTTGAGTATATCTCGGGCAATTGCAAACTGAGGGGAAGCCTCCAAGAAGGACAGGGAAAGATCATAAAGTCTGGAATCAGCATCACATTTCCTGGTGTGATCCTTGTGTGAGAGTTATGTACAAAGTAATCTTGGGAGATGAGCACTGGCAAGGCGAGGTGTGAACAGACCTTACGCACGCAACTCCAGGCACATACATACAGACAATGGCTCCACTCAGGATTTCTCACCTTTATGGTGGGGTGAAAATCTGTATAAACTGTACTTTGGGATGCTGGTCTTTGCCTAGGCTAGGAAGTTACAGTATGACCCTCTCTCATGCTACTGAATGGTCAGCCATATACAGAACCAAGCCTAGGAGAACCACTGGCACTCTGGTGTATTGTGCTATCAGCAGGCTTTGGATGCAGGCATTCAGTGATATTACAGACTAGCTGGCACTTAATTGTGAAGTAGGCGCCTGTTAGCTAGCTTGACCCGAATGTAGCTAACATGAGTCTGATGCATGCATGTTTAAGGCTGACTGAACCAAACCCCCGCATTCAGTACCTGGATATAGCAGGTGCCTTTTCAACTTTGATTTTTTTTCCTTTTTTTTTTTTTTCATGTGTGTGACAGGATCTCACTATGTAGCCCTGGCTAGCCCAGAACTCACAGTTATCCACTAGTCTCTGCATCCTGAGTTCTGGGGTTAAAGGTGTGAGAAAAGTTCTTCATGATATAGCTCCATCATAATTCTAAATGCACCTGTAGAAAGGTTGACATGATGTCAACAGGTAGAGAATCTAGACTAAAAGTATATGTTGAATGTTTTTTGAATGTTTTCTACAACTTTTCATAGGGTTGAACTTTTTTCTAAGTAAAACACTTGTAAACACAGGAGGAGACTGAGTCTGGGAAGGTCAGCCTTGTGTAGGGATGCAGAGCTAGGCATGCATTTAACCCCATTTGGCTGCATAGTCCACATCTGGGTCAAGGGTCTTGAAGATGCTATGTCAGGGACCAGGGACCCCAACTTCTTGCAGAAACTCCACCCACCCTTTGGACCTACTCTGGTGACATCTGCTGCCCTACATACTAGCCACTTACATCTGACCACCACACTCACTGAGCCGGAGCGCTCACGGCCCTGGGTGTTCTGCACCTCACAGAAATAGAAGCCGGTATTGGCCCTGGTGACTGCAGGCAGGTGCAAGGTGGGGGAGTGGACATCTTCCAGAAGAATGTGGTTCTTGTACCAGCTGTAGCGGAGCTCCTGGGGTGCTTCCTTGGGGGTGGTGCAGAACAGTGTCACTGTCTCGTTTTCCAAGATGGGCCCTGCTGGGCTCATCTTGACCTCAACCACTGCAAGAACAGCATAGGACACACCCTTAGAGTTCTGGATAACAGTCAGTTTCAATCTCTACATGTTATACTGAACCCCATCCCCACCCCATATAGCAGGAGCCTCCTGGAGTCACCCAATTCTCTTTATCCCACTTCCCAAGGCCCTCCTGACCTGCCCCTTGTGAGGAGGTTTTAGCTTGGGTAAGCAAGCCTCTGGTGGTATCATGCCACCAGGTCCCCTCAGCTCTCTAGCAGGTGCAGCCCCATCCAGGACTTACTGAAAACATGGAGGCTGACCGGGGGTGATACCAGAGAGCCCACAGTATTCATTGCTTCACAGGTGTAGACCCCAGAATCGTTCCAGGTTGCCGAGGATAGCTGCAGCACACGTCCATTGGCTTCGAGGCTCACTCCATCCTTGACCCACTGCACAGAATCGATGGCAGGATAGCTGCTGTTCACTTGACAGGTGAGTGTGACCAGATCCCCTGGAAGAATGTTCTTTCCTGAGGAGCTGAGGAGGATCTCCACACCTTTGGGGGCATCTGCAAAGCATGATGGGATGTCAGGTACGGTGCATGAGGGTGGCAGGGTGTTGGCACCCCAAACCCAGTGTCATCTGTCCCTAATGCATTCCTACCTCCCTCCTTTTGCAATGACGCTCTGAAAATGTGGTGCTTGGCCTATGTGTGACTATCAATGGCTACCAATGTGTGGCTATCAATGGCTACCAATGTGTGGCTATCAATGGCTAACAATGTGTGGCTATCAGTGGCCCAGGTGTTATAACACAGTGTCATAACACTGTCCACATTTTGTGTGGATGAGTTACAAAGATATGATCATGAGTGCTCTACTTGCCTTGGTGGCTTCCAGTAGCTATTGGAAAGGGACTAGCCATTTCATGGCAGGGGACCAAAGACAACAAACATTAGCTCTCAGAAAAATGTATAAGCAAAGGGACTAAGAATGCTAAGAATCCCCCACCCCCATCATGTGTGCATGAGTGTGTGTGTGTGTGTGTGTGTGTGTGTGTGTGCATGAGTGTGTGTGCATGAGTGTGTGTGTGTGCGCATGAGTGTGTGTGTGTTTGTGTGTGTGTGTGTGTGTGTGTGTGTGTGTGTGTGTGTAGTGGTCACAGATATAGGGTGCATACATATATACACATAGGGAGGCCACAGGTCAGCCTTGGATGCTGTTCTTCAGGTGCTAGCCACCTTGTTTCTTCAGGCAGAGTCTCATTGACCTGGAACTTGCCAAGTAGGTTAGGCTGTCTGGCTAGCAAGCCCCAGAGATCCATGTGTCTCTGTCTCCCTGGTACTGGGACTAAAAGCATGAGCTGTGAGGGAGGACTCTGCAGTCTCTCTATGGGCCTTGCCTGCAGGCCTGAATGCACTGAATGCTCTGGATGAAGGGTCTGTGCCTAGGGACTAGGCAAGCTTTTTTTTTTTTTTGTCAGGGAGCCACAGAAATGGCATTCCGTGACAAGGGTGTAACACACTCACGCTGCACTTGGAGGTAAATCTCTTTCTGACTGCTGCGCGTGGCCAGTGTGAACTGGCAGCGCAGGGTCCGGCCATGGTCCTGCCAGGACAGGGCCATATGTAGGGTCTCCTGGTGACTAACGCCAGTGGGCTCGAGGCTCTGGTGACTGGAGGTGACAGCGTGAGTGAGGTCCTGGCCTTCCCACTGCAGGCTGGCCTTCTCCTGTAGGCACACGTAGGGTGTAGAGCAGTTGAAGTTCACCTCTGTGCCCTCACGCAGCTCCTTGGGGGCGGTAATAGTGGGAGGGCTGGGGTCGTCTGAAAACAAAGACAGATTCTCAGGGCTAGCCCTTCATCTCACCTTAAACCTCTGCCCCCAAAACCCCAACCAAAGCGTGAGCCCTGGTCAGGGGGACTTCAAGGAAAGGAGAATTTTTAGATGATCACCGCCCCCCCCCCCACCCCAATGTCACAGAGGGAAACAGTGTCAAGCCAACACCAGAGCAGGAGCAGGGGCCGAAGACCTAGGTAAGGTCCAGGCCAAAGGATAGGGTTACAGCCATAGCCTGGAAGTCCCTGACAGTGGCCGGTCCTCAGCCTCCTCACTTGTCACAATGACCTTGGTGCCTCTGACATCTGACCAGCGGTTGACATCACTGATCTCGAAGCGGAAGTTGTAGTTGCCGGAGTCCTCAAGCTGCAGGTCTCTGAGCAACAGGTTGCACACCCTGTGGTTCATGTTCCCCATCAGCTCAGCTCGGCCCCTGAAGCGCTCCACCACCTGCGTGGGGTCCCCCGAGTGGATCACCACCTTCCGACTGCCTGAGTAGTCATAGTACCAGATGGCTGTGATGCCATCAGACACCTCTACATTGTCCGGGAAGCTGAAGACGCAGGGGATGAGCAGGCAAGACCCCTTCAAGCCCTGCACATCCTTGGGACTGGAGACGCCCCATGTGGTCTGGCCTGGAGGTGGGTAGGAGAAGGACAAAGGAGAGGGTGATGCAGGCCTGAGAAACTTCAGAACGCTACCACCTGCCCAAAAAAAGGCTGCTCTAGACAGGCCCCAAATCCTATCTTCTTCCTGCAGTGTACCCCTAGCAAGGCCCTCTCTGTGCTCCAGGGATGGAGTGTGCTCAGCCACATCTGACCTAGGCACAGTCTGGCTGCTGTGCCGGGTCCCCAGAGGCCAGACCCTGTGAGAGTCACTAGACCTGTGCGACTTACCCAGTGAGAGGACAGGGGCCAGCAGGAGCAGTGAGAGCAGAGCACACATCACCAGTTCTCAGGTGAGCTCAGCGGCCTAAGAGAGCAGTATGACAGGCTGGCTGGGCACACAGAGGCCTGCCTCATGGGGCACCCTGGGGGCACTCAGGTCCCAGAGCCTGCAGGGTTTATCTCACCTGCTATGTTGGCCGACCCCACAGGAAGGCAGGGTTCCTTAGGACTGCTGGAGCAGCTACCAGCAGGGGAGGAGAAGCCCTTGTCCCTGGCTCAGGGTGTGATTAGAAATGCTCTCACTTGGTGGCATGCCCCAGAAAGTCTTCTGTGTTCTTGACTCCACCCCTTAAGGACACAGCCCCAAGGCAGATGAACAGTTGTGTCTCCTTACTTCTCCCCTGCCCCTCCCTGTTACCCAAACCAAGAGTCTGGAGTCCAGAGACCCAGTGACTTACTCCAGCGCACCCAGAAAATACAGTGGACTTCCTCGTCTCCTGCTTTCAGCCTTACCACCTACAGGTCAGAATGTATCTGACTGAATTTCCAAAATGCCTAGGCTGCTTGCAAGTTTGTGGACAAAGTTCTCAACTCTGTAGCTCAGGATGCTCTCAAACTCACAGAATCAGCCTCCTGATAAAATGCTGACTTTGAAAAGTCATCAAAAACCTCTGTGGTACCTCATTGCCCATGAGATTTGAAAGACCTCCATTTCTTACCTCACAATGCCATGCCCTTTCTATGAACTTCATAGACTCACTCTGGAACCAGTCTTGCCTCCTCACTGGCTCCCTAGCTGCCCAGCTCAACCCCCATCATAAATGATCTTTGCTTGCAGAAATCTTATTCAGCCTTCAGGGTGCTGCACAAATCTGTAACTTCCCCTCTAGAGTGGGTCCCTGTGGCCACAGCAGAGAAGTCTCTGTGTTTTCCTTCTTCTTGGCATCCACCCATTTCTGCAGACCTAGGCCTGAGGACCTGTCCATGACAGTTTAGAGCCCCCGACTCACAGGATCTTCTCGGTGATTGAGACAGGAGTGTGTAGTCCTTGGAGTTCAGAGTCTGGCTAGAGAGGTGGCAAGGAAGCTTTCATGTGTTAGGTGGCACAAGGGTCCTGCACATGTGTTCACACTCACAAACATGAGTTAACATGCCTATGCCATGCACAAGAAGTAAGTCTGTGCCAAAGAGTACCAGCTCTGCAGGCACCACACACAGGAGTCCAAGAAACACCTAGAAGAAAACCTAGGCGACAATCTCTGTGGCTTTGGATCAGGCAGTGCTTTCCTGAGTTAGAAGCTAGGCCCAGTGGTGTGCTTTGTACTTCTAGCATTCCGGGAGCTGTGGCAGGAGGATGATGAGTTTGAGGCCAGTGTGGGCAAGAGAGTAAGACCCTGTTTCAGAAAAGAAAAAGGGAGAAATAGGGAAGACAATATACTGGATGGTTTTGTGTCAACTTGACACCAGCTGGAGTCATCAGAGAGGAAGGAGCCTCTGTTGAGGAAATGCCTCCATAAGATCCAGCTGTAAGGCATTTTCTCAATTAGTGATCAGTCAGGGAGGGCCCAGCCCATGGCAGGTGATCCATCCCTGGGCTGGTGGTCCTGAACAAGCCAGTGGGAGCAAGCATGTAAACAGCACCCCTCCATGGCCTCCGCATCAGCTCCTGCCTCCAGATTCCTGCCCTGCTTGAGTTCCTGTCCTGACTTCCTTTGGTGACGAACAGCAATATGGAAGTGTGAGCCAAATAAAACCTTTCCTCCCCAACTTGCTTTTTGGTTGTGGTGTTATGTTGCAGCAACAGAAACCCTAACTAAGACAGGTGGACTTGATTTTGTGTGTGTCAAAAAATACTGTGCAGAGAAATGAAGACAAGACAACCAGAGAACAAGAGAAAATATTTGAGACTCGCTTACTGAGGATTAATATCCAGACCATGTACAGAATTCTGACATCAGCATAGCCTCCTCCAAAACAAAACAACCCAATTAGGAAAGTGGGCAGAGGACTTGAGTAGACACTTTTCACTGAAGACATGGTGACGGGTGGCCAGTAAACAAATGAAAAGCCAAAACCACACAGATAAACCATTAGGAAAACACAAGTCAAAAACACAGTGAGGGCTGGGGAGATGGCACAGACGGTGGGAACCACAGTACCTGTGCCAGGTGTGGGCATGCATCCAGCCCCAGCACGGGTTGGAGCAGAGACAGAGGACAGATGGTGTTTGCTGGCCAGCCAGCTCAGCTGTCAGAGATCCTGTCTTGGGAATAAAGTGGAAAGTGAAAGAGGAGACCACACAGTGTCCTATGTCAGGCTCCTGGACAGACATCGACAAACATGTGAATTACCACATACACACAGAACAACCGGTGAGCTCCCATCTCTATGATGGCTACTAATGAAAAGACAGGACTAAAAACGGTTGAGGCAGGTGTGCAGAAATGGGAGCCCCGTTTAATGGGAGCCCCATGCATCATTAGTAGGATGTAAAATGGAGCAGTGCAGGATACTGAGGATTCCTCAAGACGTCAGGGCAGAACTATGAAATGGGGCAGTAATCCCACACCTGGGTTTATGCCGTATAATGATGGAAGCAAGGACCCAAAGAGACACTTCTAAATCACATCCACAGCAGCATCGTTTAGTCACCCGAGGATAGAAAGAACCCTGTGCCTATCAACAGAAGAATGGACAAAGAGATGTGCTATAGCAGAATATTAGTCAGGACAAGATGCCGTTCTGACATTTGCTCTATGGCATACCAGGCAAATACTGCATTGCTCAAGTTAATGTACACTCCAGAGACAGAAAATGGGGTGAAGTTACCAGGGGCTGAGTGAGTAGTAGAGAATATGGATGTGTCTAATGGGTACAGAAACTTGTGGATGAGGAGAAAGTTCTGGAAATAGACAGTGGTGATGGCTACAGAACCGTGTAGATGTACACCTAAAGACAGAAGAGTAAGTTTGATCTGATGTGTATTTTCTCATACACATATGTTGCAACTCTGCATTCTCCCAGCTGCCTGCTGACTCAGCAGGGTGACAGGCAGGCCTGGGGAGGCTGGAAGTGGGGTCAGGAAACTCATGACATCTCCCAGCCCCCAGCCCATCCACCACATGACTGCACTGGCTACCTGGAGAGGGATGAGCAAGAGTCCAGGCCTGGATGGGGGTCGGAGGTGCTCCTGAGATGCCCAGGTAGCACTTAGTCCCATGGAGGAAGCAGAAGAGATGCCTTCACAGGGAATTAGCAAAGGACCCAAGTAGTACAGAAAGCGCTCTGTTCCCCAGGGGCCCCAGGCCTCCAGTACCGTCTGAGCGACATAGTTGGCTTCTGGAAACTGGGTCAGGCTGTCCTGACACTTTAAGAAAAGGCAGCCTGACCAGGCTGTGGTGGTGAATGCCTTTAATCCCAGCACTCAGGAGGCCAGAGTCAGGTGGATCTCTGTGAGTTCGAGGCCAGCCTGGTCTACAGAGCGAGATCCAGGACAGGCACCAAAACTACACAGAGAAACCCTGTCTCAAAAGAAAGAAGAAAGAAAGAAGAAAGAAAGAAAGAAAGAAAGAAAGAAAGAAAGAAAGAAAGAAAGAACGAAGGAAGGAAGGAAGGAAGGAAGGAAGGAAGGAAGGAAGGAAGGAAAGGAAGGAAGGAAGGAAGGAAAGAAGGAAGGAAGGAAGGAAGGAAGGAAGGAAGGAAAGGAAGGAAGGAAGGAAAGAAGGAAGGAAGGAAGGAAGGAAGGAAAGAAGGAAAGGAAGGAAGGAAGGAAAGAAAGAAGGAAAGAAGGAAGGAAGGAAGGAAGAAAGAAAAGAAAAGCCAGCCTGTTGTGTACAGTACATTTGGGGTGGGATTAGCCCTAGGGCCTAGATCCACATACATGGTGTTGGGGCCAGTTCCCCTGCAGCCAGAACATTAGCAAGCTATGTCTTTGCTGGGCCCAGCTCCCTACCTCCTAGAACTGAGGTCCTAAAGTTGGCAATCAGGACTCTTGTGGAGGAATGGTGGGTTTAGACATCCAAATCCCAGAATGCAGTGTGTGAGAGACCATATGGCAATGGTGTCTCCATTTGGCCCAGTCCCAGTACCACAGGGACCAGTCACACTGGAGTCCAGCATATTGACTCAGCCTGTTCCACTCCAAATGCCCAGGGGTCTGTGTGTGTGTGTGTGTGTGTGTGTGTGTGTGTGTGTGTGTGTGTGTTTTAAGAAATAAAGAAGATGGACAGCCTCAGAAAGGAAGAGTCCTGTCCCTGAGTGAAAGCCCTGGTGTAGATGGGGAGGTGCCATGGGCTTGGACTGGGGTGGTCAACCTAGTTAGACATCCAACAGTCCCTGGGGATAAATTCTGGTCCTGGGAGAAAGTGGGGAAGAGAAGCCTGTGGCCCTGAAAGAAATCCTCCGTGAACATGACTTTTGACCAGCATTGTCCTCAGAGAGAAGTTCCTGATTTTAATCCTCGAGTGCCCAGTCAGGGCATACTGAAGAAAGGGCTTCAATGCCCACACCGGGGGCGGCATGTGCCGTGTCAGGGCCATTAGAGTGCCCTGGTATACTTTGAAACCCTACGTGACTGCATGTGAATTCGAGTAAGTGTCCCAGGACATCTGGGAAGACAGGCTGAGGCTCTGCCTCCCTGACCTCTGACCTCAGAAGCCCAGTCCAGCAGGCACAGAAAGGACAGGAGCAGGGTCACTATGGGTAGCTTTCTTCAATGTAAGATTCAGTTTCTATTTCCTGCACCCCAGGGCTTCCCCCAACTTCCCTATCATCTGGAGAGAGAGATACAGATGTGGCCAGCTGGAGGACACCCAGAAAGAGAAGTTAAGAATGCAGTGAGTAATTCTAGGAGTAGATTCTTTTCAAGATGGAGGAGAGTCCCAAACATAAGCCCAACTTCTATTTTTTTTTTTTTTTTTGAGACAGGGACTCATGTATCTCAGGCTGCCTATGTAGCTAAAGATGACCTTGAATTTCTGATCTTCCTGCCTCTCCCTCTCAAATGCTGGGGTTACAGATGCCATCCTTATCCCTGGTTTATATGGTCAGGAGACTGAACCCAGAGCTTCATGCATGCCAGGCAAGGACTCTGCTAATGCATTGCATACCTAGTCACCACCCCTCCTTTTGATAAGTTTTCCTGTTCTGTCTTTGGATTTGTAACCAGGCTGGCCTTCAGTCCATGGTCCTCCTGCCTCAGTCCACCAAGTAGCTGGGATTACAAACCTATGCCACCGGGCCCGGCAGCTACCCATTGACTTTGACTGAAGTAGTAGAGACTCCACAGCTCATCCCACAGCCTAGTTTTGACCAGTTCTGACTGAAGATCCCACAGCAGGTAAAATAGCGATGTTAATAAAGCTGAGTGGGGTGCTCTAGAGTGAGAAAATTAGGGGTGGGATGGGCGTAGTTCATTCAGATGGTAGGCTGGGCTCTGGATTGGAATTTAGGGTGGGAATGGGTCCAGGTGAAGGAAGATGGGGCCTGGGTAGGAATGAGGGGGGTGGGATTGGGATGATGTGTTGAGATTGTGGGAGGAAGATGCGTAGTGATCGGTTGGAGTTGCCATTGGAGCAAGGTGAGCCTGGGATGGGAACAGCTGCTGTGGAGTTGGGAGTAGGGTGATGGCTGGGGCTAGGCTGGTGGGGGGCTGGAGAGGACCTGGCATGGGGGAATAGCTTAGCGTTCATGCTTAGGGTTTGCATGTATTTGGAAGGTCCAAGAGTCACATCCACATGCATACCCCACCCCAGAAAGTCCCAGCCCCACTTTTCTCCCCACTCTCTGCTCTGCCTCCTCTGCAGCCCAGAGATGGAGGAAATGCCTGCTGGGCTGGCTGAACTGCCTGCCGGAGAAGAGAACAGGAAGGAAGGCCAAAGAGCCCACAGTGCAGCTGGCTCGCTGCTTCTGCTTCCCAGGAGAGGAGGATCCTCTCCTGGGGACTGTTTCCTCTTTCCTGAACCCTCAACCCTCTCTCTGTCCTGCTGGGAGTGTGCTCAGAGGGCAGCTGAAGACCTTGCACAATCTCAGGCCAGGAAAGGCCTAGCCGGGGGACAGCCCCCACTGGGCCAAGGACCTGAGGACTTGAGCAGCTAAAGTGGGACCCAGGGCCACAGTGAAGCATTCTCCCGGGCAAATGGGAAGAGAGGCTGGTGTTCTCCTCCAGCAAGGCCAAACCTGTCTCCCTGGGCTACCTAGCCTTTAGGGGGAGTCCCTGGGAACCAGCTCTCCAGTACTTTACAGACCATGTTCACCCATGCCACAACAGTGAAGAATGTTCTCCAGCCTTTAATTTCGGTCTTGGTTTTGTGACCTTTTTTCCCCAACAGATGAGAATGGACATGACATGAGCAAGGTCTTCAAATGTTCTTCTGCGGTGGCCTTCCCACATGTGTCGTGCGAAGATGGGCTACAGGAAGCATGTTGGCCCAAACAGAAGAGACACAGAGGTAGACGAACCAGCGGTCTGGAATGAAGTTGAGCTGTGTGAGCCTGCACCAGCCAGACCTGAGCCACCATGATGCCCCGTGGGGTTACTATAGGTGCCACACCCGAGTGCCCCTGCAGCTTTAGGGGTTTATTGGTGACTGGCAATGGGGATTTAGCGCTTGCTTATTCAGCTCCTTGATAAACTGAGGCCTGGAGGCTTTGGCCTCAGAAACACCACATGCTTGCTCTTAGTATAAGGAGTTCAGGACTGGCTTACCTGGCCCAGTCAGGCAACTCATCTTTTCATCCTTTCCTTGGGTCTATGGAAACCTCTGTAAGTAAGTCTCCTGCAAGTGAACTGACCCACCCTGCGAGGCGAGGCCCGTTCGTCTCGTTTTAGACAGAAGAATCAAGCTATGGTAATATTTTGGGATTTTCCTAGAGAATTTTCTTTTGGATTTAAAAAACAGTGGTGAGTGGGGAGAGGGCTGAAACAGAAGGATCAGGTGAGGAAGGGGAGAGATCGGGAGAGAGACAGCAGGGCTGAGGGGGTTTTGAGGTGGTATGGAATTTTAGTGCAGTGGAAACTTCCTAGAATATATGAAGGTGATCCTAATGAAGTCTCCAGATGATGGAGGAGACAGAGTACCAGGACTGGGTTACATCCAATTGAGTTGTTGGCCAAAGGGTCCAATGGAAATCCCCAAATAGCCCAGGCTGTTGCCAAGACAGTCGGTTGCTCTCCACAAACTGACAATAAGACCCCATTGCTGAGAACAACACCCACACAACTGATTGAACATGGAGAGGTTGAGCTGGTGTCTACATAGAACCTTCACCCCTACACTCTAGTGTCTTTGGTACAGGAAGGTACTCTGCAGACTACCAAAAGAGAAACATATACACCAACCCAGGCACAAAATCTCTGATCTACAATCTGTCCTGCCTGCAAGATGTGCTAGGGCAATGGTGGCACAAAGCTATGGGTGTAACCAACCAATGCCTGATTTGATTTAAGCCCCACTCTATGAGATGGAAACCATACCCAACAGTGTTGGGTAATCAAGAACCAGAGACTAGATAGCCCAGAGACCAAGGGTAAAACCAAATACTACTAGTCATATATTTATAAAATGACTCCTAATGATATTGTGCTATACTCATAGATCGGTGCTCAGCCATTATCAGAGAAACTTCCTCCTTCCACAGATGAAACAAATATAGAGACTGACAAGACATGAGAGAGAGAGAGAGAGAGAGAGAGAGAGAGAGAGAGAGAGAGAGAGAGAGAGAGAGACTGTGGAACACTCAGTTCTAAATTGGAGGTCTCCATCAGATCCCTCCCTCCCCTCAGAGCTCAGGAACCCTGCAGAAGAGGATGTGGAGAGAGAATAAGAGCCAGAGGGGATGGAGGAAACCAGGAGGACAAGGCCTCTGAATCAGCTGAGCAAGGACCATATGAACTCCCAGACTGAAGCAGCAAGCACAGGGCCTCCTCAGTCTGCACAGCTCCTTGGAGTGTGTATTATGGCTTTCAGTTTAGTGTTTTTATGGGACTCCTGAGTGTGAGAACAAGTGGGTCTCTGATTCTTGTACCCTTTCTTGGGTTCTTTTTCTTCTGTTGGGTCACCTGGTCCATCCTCAATGTGATGGTTTTTGTTTTTATATTTTATTTTGTTATATTTGGTTGTAATCTCTTAGAAGCCTGTTCTTTTCTAATGAGAGACAGAAAGGGAGTGCATCTGGATGAGAGGGGAGGTGGGGAGGAACTTGAAGGAATAGAGGGAGGGAAACTAAACTGTATGAGAAAAGAATCTATTATCAATAAAAGGGAGAAAGTTGGTTACAGAAATCCAACCTCCAAATAGCAGTAGTATAAATAAAACAGAATGTGTCTCCCTGTCTCTCATTAACATTGGCATGCAATTTATTTTTGAGTGTGAATGGCTTGAAATAGGGTCTTATTACTTAGTCCGGGTCGGCCTTGAACTTGTGATCTTCATGCCTGCAGCTTCCAAATGCTGGCATTACAGCTGTGTGCTACCAAGTCCATCTGACAACTTGATCATTGTGAAACCGGACCCTACTGTTTCCAGTCAGCTGTCTTCAACGAATGCTTCTACTCATGGCCCAAGGTGACTGCTAGTGCTCCAACCGTTAAGCAAGACAGAGTAAAGGTCAGTGCAACTCATGCCCAGCTTTGGAACATTTCCTTAAATTGCATACTTCATGCTTTTTTATGTCAAACTAGCTAGAAGTTAGTCACGAGGTCTTATGTAATTGTTCTACTAGAGAATGTGCCCGGGGAAATCTTGGAGATTCATTCCTGAGTCCATTCAGTTCCCCTTCCCAGATCAAGGACTCCTGTGAAGGCACCAAGCAGTCTGCCAGAGTTTGTGCAGAGCCTCCAGCCTCCTCCAGAGGGTGCCAGAGCCCTCTGCTTCCTCGGCCTTCAGATTCCCGGGGGTTTTTAGCTTCAGAGGTTTGTTGGTTAAATTTTTTGAAGGCTGAGCGCTGGTGTGGCAGCTGAGCTCTCACATCTGGATCCAAAGCAGGAGACAGAGAGAACTAACTGGAAAAACCTCATGAGTCTTTTGGAACCTCAAAACCCACCCCCAATAGCACGCCTCCTCCGGCAAGGCCACACCTCCTAATCCTCTCCAAACAGCTCCCAACTAGAGACCAAATATTCAAATACCAGAGACTTATGGGGAACACACCATTCAAACCAACCCTATGATATATAACCGGGAGTAGAGAAAACCAGACCCAAACAAGCCTGTAAAGAAAGCTACCATGGGCGGGAAGAGCGCCTCCGAATGCTCCTCTGGCAGTCAGCCCTGACCATTTTGCACGAAGATGAGCTGGTCACCAGATCAATGCTAGACAGTGAAAGGGAAAGAGTAGAGAGAGGATTCTAACATGAATGGAAGATGAGCTGGTGTAGAAGTGTACACCTGTAACCCCAGCACTCAGAGGCTGGAGGCAGGAGGATTGGGAGTTCAAACAAGCAAGCATGCTTGATGATAGTTCGTGCTTAGTTGAGATTTTGAGGGGGGGGGGAATCATGGGCTTGGGGTATGCATTCAGGACCTAGAATGTACAAGGTCCTAGATGTGACCCCCAGCACTACACACATACAGCAGACAGACAGACAGACAGACACACACACACACACACACACACAGGCATGCACACACACACACACAGAGACAGAGACACAGAGACAGAGAGACAGAGAGACAGAGCCTGGTGTGGCCAGGCAGCTTTTGAGCACAGTACATGGGGAACATCGAGCCTCTGAACCAGCTTGCAGTGTCATCTCGGCTCACAGGAAGCTGAATCACACAGAGGAAGAAGCCAGAGCTGGAGGTTTGTGCAGCAGCCGGGTGGGGATGGAATGTGGACACCGGCAGCCATTTCCTGAGCCTGCTCTGAACTACCCAGCTGCACTGCACTGCACTGCACTGCCTGCTTAAAAACAAAAACTGTAAACAGAAGATGAACAAACTGATCCAAACAGATAATACAAATTACAAAAAGGAGTTTGTGAAAAAGGGAATTAATGTTACAATATTCATTCATACAACAGCAGCTATGAAAGAGAGAGCCAACACAAGCCGTGGAAATTTTAAATAGAATAGCTAAAATAAAAGGAAATTTAAATAGAAAGAAATATGAAATTCTGTGGTTAGGGTTTCCAAAATTAATCCACTCTTCCTTTTTCTAATTTTATTATTAGTGTACACGTGCACATGTGTGAGTGCGTGTGCGTGTGTATGTGTGTGTATGTGTGTGTATATGTGTGTGTATGTGTGTATATGTGTGTGTGTATGCGTGTGCGTGTGTGTGTGTGTGTGTGTGTGTGTGTGTGTGTGTGTGTGTGTGTTAGCAGGAATCTTAACAGGTATTATTAATAAAATCAAACCTGAGGCCAGTTATTGGGGTGAATGCTGGAAGAGCAGATCACAGCTACCTCACCTGGCCAGCTCCTCAGCTGATCCTGTTTCCTCAGGCTGGAAGCCTCTGTGTCCTCATCTGAATGGGTCTCAGCTGAACTGCTGCTCCAAAGCCTGAATGCTTAACCAGCCAAATACTTCTAGTTTCTGGTCTTCTCGCCTTATATATCTTTCTACTTTCTGCTGTCACTCCCTGGGATTAAAGGCTCACTTCTTGAGATTAAAGGCGTGTGTCACCAAGCCTAGCAGTTTCTAATGTGGCCTTGAACTCAGAGATCCAGAGGGATTTCTGTCTCTGGAATGCTAGGATTAAAGGTGAGACACCATTTTCTGGCCTCTATGTCTGTCTAGTGGCTGTTCCATTCTCTGACCCCAGATAAATTTATTAGAGTGCACAATATTTGGGGGAACACAATACCACCCACATGTATGTGTGTGTGTATATGTGTGTGTGTGTGTGTGTGTGTGTGTGTGTGTATGTGTGTGTGTGTGTGTATATGTGTGTGTGTGTGTGTGTGTGTGTGCCCGCCCATGAGTTCAGAGGACACCTTTGTGGTGTCCGCTCACTCTTCCCGTCTTTAAGGGGTCACCCTCTCATGCAGCAAGTGCCTCACCAAATGAACCTCCTCACTAGCCCTTCATTCTTTCTTGGTATGAGTGTGGGGGCAGGAAGCCTTGATTTCAACTAAAGCCAGATGTGCAACTATAACCCCCGTGGCAGGAGGATCAGGAGTTCAAAGCCATCTACCTCTACATTGCAAGTTCCAGGCCAGCCTGCCTCGGGAGAGCATGTTTCAAAAAACAAAAAATAAAAAAATAAATCCAACTCCTGTATTCCCTAGTGAATGGGTACAATCTACCTGGGTCACTAGGAGAAGCCAGGATGAAGCCAGGACTAAGCAGAAGAGAGACACCGTGACCCTGGGTCCTTAAATATATCACTTTGTTCCTGGTTCAAGCCTTACCTAAAGCTAAAAGCTACAAGGTCTCCAATTTAGTTATCCAATGTTCTTTGTCCCCCATTGTCTCTGTCTGCCCTCAGATCCCAGACCCCAAAAGGAAAGAAAGAAAACAGGAGGGAGTAGAAAGAAGGGTGGGAAAGAATGGAGGCCCAGGAGGGAGGAAGGAATGCTGGGTAAACTCAGCAGCAGCTCCCCATCTCCTTTCACACAGGACCCAGGCTTGAGCATGTGTACATGGCTAACAGGCTTCCTGGTGACATATGAGATGATGGCTGCTTTTTATCTCAGGAAGAAATAAAAAACACAATTAGAAAACTAGAAATAGCCAGGCTGTGGTGGCGCACGCCTTTAATCCCAGCACTTGGGAGGCAGAGGCAGGAGGATTTCTGTGAGTTCGAGGCCAGCCTGATCTCCAAAGCAAGTTCCAGAAAAGGTGCAAAGCTACACAGAGAAACCCTGTCTCGAAAAACAAACAAAACAAAACCAAAAAAACAAAACAAACAAACAAACAAACAAAAAACTAGAACAAGGGCAGGCTTGGTGATGTACGCCTCTAATCCCAGCACTTGGCAGAGGCAGAGGCAGGAGGATCTCTGTGAGGTTGAGGCCAGCCTGGGCTACAGAGTGAGTTCCAGGACAGCTAGGATCTCATAGAGAGACCCTGTCTTGATAGAAAAAGGAAAGAAGAAAGAAAGAAAGAAAGAAAGAAAGAAAGGAAGGAAGGAAGGAAGGAAGGAAGGAAGGAAGGAAGGAAAAAAGAAAACTAAAAACTACAGCCATGCCCACTTCTCTCTCCGAAGTTAATTAAAAAAGAAACAACAACAAAAAAAAACACCCAACAACTTTTCTTTCTACTCTGGTCCGAAGAAGGAATTCTTTTCCCGACGCCACACCGATGGCTTAGGAGTAGACTTTCATCTCTCTTCTTTTCTCCAACTAGAGACCCTGGATGGTGTGTGCTTGGAGTCATGAGAAAGCCTCCGGCTGGGGTGCCCTTTGTGGGGCCCCAAGACCTCCCTGATCCGCTCTCTCTAGCCACAGTGCTCTCTGAGTGACCAGGGCTCCACTCTTCAGACTTTCTATCTGGCCCAGCAACTCGCTGGTGAAATCTAAAGGGATCCTTGTTTTTATAGACGACTCTGCTTCCCCTGGGGGTGACAGACCCCACATCTTCAGCTCAAATGAAAGAGAAAGCACTGCTTTATTTTTGTTGTTGGGGGGAGGGTTGTTTTTTTATTAGTTTATTTATTTATTGAGACAGGATCTCTCTTTGTAGTTTTGACTGTCTTAGAACTCACTATGTAGGCCAGGTTGGCCTTGAACTCACAGAGATCTTCCTGCCTCTGCCTCCTGCGTGCTGGGATTAAAGGCGTGCACCACCATGCCTGGCCTCTTGCTCTGCTCCGTCCCTGTTCTCAGTGTTCAGGGATTGCTTTCCCCCGTCTCTTCTGACCAGCCCTCCTGAGACTGACACACTCCTCTGAGGGGTTCCTTGCACCACCACACGGGATTCAACAATTCGCTCCCCAGATGGTGCTTCAACAAGGCTTTGGACCCCATCAGAAGCCCTGCCCCAGCCCCTACCAGGCAGCACAGGACTCCCAAGGCCACCACTAACTGTGCCCTTTCCATGGCACCTCCATGGAGCTCCACGGAGCAGACAATAGGTGAAGCCAGCGTATCCCCATCAGCTTGAAGAAGCCACTGAAGACTTCCAACCATCTTCCCAAGATTGGATTCTTTGCTCTGTCACAGGGAATGAGGAGGGAAGGCCATGACCACAAATGCAGTAGATCTCTGTGAGTTCAAGACCAGCCAGAGCTATATAATGAGACCCTGTCTAAAAATAACCAAACAAAAATAATAAATAAATAAAGAGAAAAAGACTTTCCCAAACAAACACTCCAGCCCCTACTCCACTCAAACTGCAAACTGAAGAACATGAAATGGTACTGCCAACCAAAATTAGGCACTGTCAATACTGAAGAGCTTCCATCCAGGACCAATGCCGACCTCATTAGCATACAGTAGGGCCCACCCTTGGGTCAGCCACAGCCCATCCCCTCATATCTGGGATTGCTGGCTCTTGATTGAGCCAGAGAGAATAATGTCAAGGTCCAGAGACATCTGGCTCCTCTGGTCTCTGCCACCACCTTCACTCAAGTGCACATACCTAGACACACACACTTAAAAGTAATGAAAATAATTTTGTCAAAAATATACAAGTCTTTTCTAAAATATAGTTTTTTAAAACCTTCCAGAATATCTACATCCTGAGGAGGAAGGAAGCTCCATTTTTATTTCATCCCATTTTTTACCAGCTCAACTCCTTTACCCATGTGTTGTTTATAATATCATGATCACTACGCCCATCCAATGGGCTCTCTTCGTGGGCTGATGTGCAGGGCTGGTGCTCAGCATCATTCTCACACCTTCTAATATTTCCTCTTGAACTGCAGAGGCTGAAAAGTCAGATCATTTCCCAGGCTTCTTTCTCGGTGCCTAATGCTAGCAAACCGTCCAGTCATAACTAATTGCTCACACTTTAATCCCAGCTAAGAGGCAGAGGCAGGCAGATCTCTGTGAGTTCCAAACCAGCTAGGGATATACAGTGAGAGAGAGGCAGACAGACAGACAGACAGACAGACAGACGAGAGAAACTGAAAAGTCAAGCTGCAGTCTGGAAGAATCTATTTACAAAATATTATCTGATAAAGAACTATTACTCAAAATAGACAAAGAACTCTTAAACTCAACAATAATAAGTAGAAAAAGAAATCCCATAAAAATGGGTCAGCGATGTGGCCAGACACCTCACCAGAAGACTCAGGAGGCAGGTTAGTGAGATACTCAGGGATCTGGAGATGAGGCTATGTGCCTGTAATCCCAACACTCCAGAGAATGAAGCAGGAGGATTACCACAAGTTCAAGACCAGCTCTGTATTAAAAAAGGAGGGGGAGGAGGAGGAGGAGGAGGAGGAGGAGGAGGAGGAGGAGGAGGAGGAGGAGAAGAAGAAGAAGAAGAAGAAGAAGAAGAAGAAGAAGAAGAAGAAGAAGGAGAAGAAGGAGAAGAAAAGATGACGAGCAATTAAGAGCATGTACTGCTCTTGCAGAGGACCTGAGTTTGGTTCCCAGCACCCATGTCAGGCAGGACACAACTGTCTGTAACTCCAGCTCTGGCGGGGTTAACACCTTTTTCTGGACTCTGTGGGTACCTGATCTCACCTTCTCACCTACATGTAACCATACACAGTCACACATGCACACACATGTACTCAGGTAATTTTTTTTTTTTTTTTTTTTTTGGTTTTTTGAGACAGGGTTTCTCTGTGTAGCTTTGGTGCCTTTCCTGGAACTCACTTGGTAGCCCAGGCTGACCTCGAACTCACAGAGATCTGCCTGGCTCTGCCTCCCGAATGCTGGGATTAAAGGCGTGCGCCGCCTGCCGCTGCCGCCACCACCTCCTGGCAGTGATTTTTTTAAAAAATTAAGATAAATGGAAGAGCAGGAGAAGAAAGGGAGAAAGAGGAAAAGGAGAAGGAAGAGAAGGAGGGGAAGACAATTGGCATCCTATGTCATTTCGAGAATTGTTCATTTTAATGGGAAAATACTAAACCTCAATTAGAATGCCCAGGGTCTAGAGTGGGGAATGCACTTTAATGAATATACTGATATTGGTGCATTAATTTTAACAAATGTGATTCTGTCAATAAGGCATTACTAATAGGAAGAACTGTGTGGGCTAGGGTGGTATAAAGGAACTCCTCTAGCTGGCCAGCAATTTGAAAATTTTAAAGCTGTTTTGAATATTGAATAAAGTATTTCTATCCAGGTATGGTGGTGCACACCTTTAACCTCAGCACTGGGGAGGCAGAGGCAGGCAGATCTCCATGGGTTTGAGGCCAAGTATACAGAGAGAGTTCCAGGTCAGGTGGAGCTACATAGTAAGACCTGTCTCAAAATGACTAAATAAATATCAAAAAATTACTAAAGTGTCTGTTAAGGAGGCGATCTGCAGTAGCAGATTAATGCAGTGGGGCTGTCGGGGCAGCGGAGTGGGACCAGGTGGCTGCTGCAAGACCATGGTCCTTGAGCCAAACCCTCACAGAGCCCTAATGTAACACCAGCTCAGGACTCTATAGTGCGACCATGAGTCCTCAGTGGCAGATTCTCTGTGGCTTAGGCTGCTGAAGATGCTTACAAGTTGTATCACAGTTACTGAAATCATCACCCAAGGGGACCAGAATGGGGTCATTATGACAAAAAGATGACAAGGGTCCATTCTAGCTCCCCAGAAGCAATTTCAATGAATTTTAGGTGTTTTCCTGAAAGCTAAGAACATAAACTCTCCTTACAGTGGCCCAATGATTGTGCTGAGATGGTGCTCTTGTATATCCAGATACAGCCCTTGATGTGCGGGACAGGACCCAGTTCATATGGTGCTAGGGATCCAACCCAGTTTTGTGCATGCTAGGCAAGCACTCAACCATCTGAGTTGCAGAGCCAGCCCAATAAGCCCTTCTTCTCAGAAGAGGGGAGGTGTCAACACTGAGGAACAAGGCTGGACGTTTATCCAGAAACGGTAAGTCTGGTTAATGTTTCCACAGAGAGCTTCAGGACAGTGAGTGAGTGTCAGTCTGCTTACCAAGTGTATGGCTCTCCCCTGTGGCACTGGGACCCACCCAAGCACTGTGCTGGAAATAGACACACACATGTCTGGGAGAGAAGCCAGGGAGCAGAGCCCAAGAATCATTCAGCAGTCTCTTGAACAAGCCAGGCATAGCGTAATCCTAGCACTTGGGAGTCTAAAGCAGGATTCGTTTGAGGCCAACCTGGTCTACAAAGCAATTTCTAGTCTGCCTAGGGCTAAATAAGTAAACACCCTTGGAGCAGTCAGATGCCCACACCCTTGGAATAGCCAGGTGTCCACACCCTGTCTGCCCTGCAGCTCTGATGGTTGGGCAGGACCCAGGGTGATGTTCTAATCTGGGACAGAGCCGAGGGCCTTTTTACAGGTGATTTGCGTGTAGGAACTCGGGACAGCTCTGGCAGGTTGTACCCGCTCCCCCACCTCCCACTGCTCTCCCAAAGGCCCACACAGACGCAGGTCCTCTGATCTGCCAGGTGCCCTCAGGTCTGACTTCCCTCCGTAGACTCAGACCTTTTGATAATAGTCTGGGTCCCTTAGGACAGGGCTGTCCCCTATGAGGTGAAGAGGCCCCTAGAGTCGACCCCAGGGTCTGCTGGAGGTCCAATGTCCCCTTTATTGATCTGTATTGCTTTAGGCTTCAGAAGCTGTAACACTGAACAACCTCTTTACTGCAGAGACAGGGAGCAAATAAATGAGGGAAGATGGGACCAAAGACGCACACAAAGGAAACAAAGTAACAAGAAGAGACTGTAGCTGTTAGTCAGTGCTTTGCAGACTAACTGGGGGAGGGGATACAGGGTGTCCAGAGGAGCATGACCATTATTGCAGTGTGTGAAGGCCCAAGATGTCTCCATAAGGTGCCAGCTGACATAGCTCAGTGGTGGAGTGCTCAACCAGCACGTGCAACACTCTGTGAGTTCGATCCCAGCACCACAAAAACCAACCGAGTGCCACCTGAGCAGAGACCCGAAGGAAGCCAGCCAGCCAGGCAGATGCCAGAGGAAAAGAGCATCCCAGCCTGAGGGAGCAGAGTACAAATGTGGAAGTACTCCTGGCATGTTCAGAGAAGACCCAGGAGGCCAAAGTGCTCAGATTAGGGGAAGGGATGGAGAAGTAATGCCATTCCCCCTGCGCTGTGAGAGGTCAGATGGCACAGGGCTGCCTGGCCCACAGGAAGGGGCTCGGCGTGTGCACTGAGACAGAAACCAGTTTCGAACAGAGCAGTAATGTGATCTGTCAGAGGGCTTAGCATACGTATCCTCTAGCTTCTGTGTTGAGAACAGTTTGCAGTGAGGCAGGACGAAAGTAGGGGCGCAGCTGGGAGGCCATTGGGGTGGCCTAGGTAAAGTACGGTGCACTCCGCACCCAGAGGGAGTGTGAGCAGTGATCTCTTCCAGGTGCATGCTGCAGGTTAAGACAGAAGTGGAGTCAAAGAGGACACAGATCTTTTGGCCCAGGGTCTGAAAGAGTGAAGTCCCCTGGGCTTAGAATAACAGGAACTTGGGAGGAACTGGCTTGAGGGTTTGGATTGCAAACATATTCGCTCCTAAGTGAAGACTTCAGACTGGTTCTGTAAATAAGACTGGAGGAAGTTCCGGGGGAGGATGGGACTGGAAATGGGATTTGACAGATCTGACGACCTTGTGAAGTGGGAGGGAGAGGAAAGAACTAAAGAAAACGGTCTGGCCGGAGCTTCGGAGCTCTGACTGGAGCCCCGTCACTTCTTATCTCCAGAGTAGGTTGGCTCTTCCACCCACTCTTCCCCTTTGGGGAACCAAAACTTGGGGATGAAGAAGCACTCTGTGGATTCTGGGGGCTCTGGATCATAAAGTGAGGTACCACCAAGGAACTCTGGGACAGCTTTCTGCTTTGGGGCTTCAGCCCTCGTCCACTCGTCCACTCAGCGCTCCCCTCTTCTCCTGTTCTGTAGCCCCACCCAGGAAGCTAACCATGTGTTTTCTCCCTTTAGTTACACAGATATCATTGACGTTGTCCAGGCCCTGCAGACTCACCCAGACCCAAATGTCAAGTCCTACTTCGCCATTGGTGCCGTCACAGTGTGTGTGGAGCCCCTGAGCTGCTACATGGAGCACAGGTAGACACCTCCAGCCATGATGTGGTGTTGAAGAGAACTGTAGTCTTTCCCCTCCCCACCAGAACGAGACAGGCTTTTACACACGTGTGGTTTGTGGAACACATCAGCCCGCGGTGTGTGCCATAAGTACCCCACGACTCTTTGATTTGTATGAAGTCCTAAAAAGGCAGGAGCAGGATAAAGCAGATTAGAGAAGATAGGCTTCATTCGGCTCTGTGAGAACAGGAGCCGTGTCTTTCCAATGCTTGGTGTGTAGTAAGTGCTCATGAAAGACTACTGTGGGCAGGCGCCGGGGTGGGGGGATATAGTTAGGGGTTGGGATTTGTTAAGTGTCTGTAATGGACCCCGGTTCAATCCCAAGCACTTCAAAGAAGAAAAGAGGAGGAAAAGAGGTGTGGGAGGAAGGAAGGCAACTGTGAAGAGCCTCAGATCCAGGCAAACTCCTGAAGGCTTCCTCCTTTCATGTCCTTAGAGAGCCAAGTGTCCTGACGCCCCCAACACAGGATCTTGCATTTCCAGACAATAAACTCAAAATAGAGAAGACAGCATTGTCTCACTTCGCCATATCAAGGTCTATTGCTCTCCCTGATGTTCCTTACCCAGGAAAGTCCTTGGGACTTTTAAACACCTACTTCAGCCAGAAATACTAGAAAATGTAATGGAACCAGGCATATGAACATGCCTTGAATCCCAACACTCAGGAGACAGAGGCCAGCCTGGTCTACATAGTGAGTTCCAGGACAGCCAGGGCTACATAGAGAGACCCTGTCTCAGAAAAAGAAGGAAAGAAAGAAAGAAAGGAAGGAAGGAAGGAAGGAAGGAAGGAAGGAAGGAAGGAAAGAAAAGAAAACAATAAATGGGTGGGCCAACATGTGTACAACAGACATGATTTGATAAATAAGTTATTAAAAGACTGAAGATGAGTATATAATCTACTTAATATAGAAATAAGGCTTAAATTGATGAATATAACCATGGAGTATAAAAAGATGAAGACAAAGAATGTGACTCAATTGGTAGAATGTCCAAGCAGCATGCATAAAACCCTGGATTCAGTCCCCAGCACCATATAAACTGAGTGGGGGAGTACACACTTCAAGATGTGGAGGCAGGAGGATCAGAAATTCAGGTTCATCCTCAGGCATATGAAGCTTGAGGCCAGCATTCAATACACAAGATCCTGCCTGCCATTAAAAAAAAAAAAAAAAAAAAAAGGTAAGAACAATTAGGATGCTTAGTGGGTAAAGGCATTTGTCACCAAGCTTGATGACATGAGTTCAGGTTCCAGGACCCACATGGTAGAAGAGAACCTACTCCTAAAAGTTGTCCTCTGCCCTCCACTGGTGTGCCGCAGCACACATGATCCCCTGCCTACCACACCCACACAAAATAAATAAAACAGCTGGGTAGTAGCCAGCACGCTTTGAATCCCAGCACTCAGGAGGCAGAGCCAAGCGAATCTCTGTGAGTTTGAGGCCAGCTTGGTCTACAGAGCGAGATCCAGGACAGGCACCAAAACTACACAGAGAAACCCTGTCTCGAAAAGCCAAAAGATGATAGATAGATAGATAGACAGATAGATAGATAGATAGATAGATAGATAGATAAAATATAGATAAATAAGATAGGCAGCAGAAATAGGTAATAGAAAGTATGATTTTATTTTATTTATTTATTTGTTTGTTTTGCTTTTTTGAGACAGGGTTTCTCTGTGTAGCTTTGGAGCCTGTTCTGGAACTCACTCTGTAGCCCAGGCTGGCCTCAAACTCACAGAGATCCACCTGCCTCTGCCTCCCGAGTGCTGGGATTAAAGGCGTGCGCCACCACCGCCCGGCAGAAAGTATGAAATATTATTAAACAAATTTCTTTGTTTTTTTTTTCAGATTGGGAGATCAAAAATATTAAAGTATTGCTGGAGATATGGCTCAGTGGTTAAGAGCACTGGCTGTTCATCCAGAGGTCCTGAGTTCAATTCCCAGCAACCACATGGTGGCTCACAACCATCTGTAATGAGATATGGTGCCCTCTTCTGGCGTGAAGGCATACATGCAGGCAGAACACTGTATACATAATAAATAAATAAATCTTTAAAAATATATATTAAAGTAAACAAATAAGAGTTACTAATTTTGCTCATTTTTTAGATATTAATGAGAAATTTCTGAATTCTTTTCAGAAAGTAATTTACTATAGTGACTTACTAGTATTCTGTTGAAAAACTAAAGAGTGGCATGTGGAATGGAATAAGAGAAATTATAGGAACCAAGATCATAAATAGCAAGTTACAGCCTGGGCGACACAGTGAATCCAGCATTTCAATTTAGGGAGACTCCGCCTGAAAATAAAAAGGAAAATTTAAATAAAAGGAACTAGCCACACAGTTTAATCACTAGTGAGTTCCAGGACTGTTACACAGAGAAACCCATCTGGTAAAACCAAATAAGTGAATGAATGAATGAATGAATGAATGAATGAAAAGGTGTGGGGACTGGAGACTCAGAGGCTTAAATGCAGAGCTCCTGCACACACAAGGATGAACTAGGTGTGCTGGCATACACCTGTTACCAGTGCTGGGGGGTGGAGCCAGGAATCGAGGGGCATTTGAAGGATAATGTGGAAACCTAGTGAGGTGGAAACTTCCTAAAACATCTGAGGCAATCCTAATGAGATCTCTTAACGATACAGAGTCCCAACTGGCTGTCTCTTGTCACCAATCGTGGCTTTCAATAGTGAGACTGGGTTGCATTCAATTGAGTTGTTGGGCCAAGGAGATTCCATGGAAATCCTCAAATAACCCAGGCTGTTGCTAAGCCAATAGGTTGCTCTCCACAAATTGACAGCCAGGTCCCATTGCTGAGGATAACACCTACACAATTTGTTGAACATGGAGTAGTTGAACTGGTGCCTACATGGAACCTTCACCCCTACATTCTAGTGTCTTTGGTGCAGGAAGATACTCCAGAGGCTACCAAAAAAAGAAACGTATACACCAACCCAGACGCAAAAACCTTGACCTGCAATCTGTCCTGCCTGCAAGATGTGGTAGGGCAGTGATAACACAGAACTTTCAGGCATAGCCAACCAATGTCTGATTTGACTTATGGCCCACTCCATGAGATGGAGCCCATATCCAAAACCACTAAGGTGGCCAAGAACCAGAGACTAGACACCCCAGAGACCTAGGGTAAAACCAAACACTACTGGTCGAGAGAGAGAGAGAGAGAGAGAGAGAGAGAGAGAGAGAAAATCAATAAAATGACTCTTAGTGATATTCTACTATACTCATAGATTGGTGCCTTATCCAGTCATCATCAGAGAGCCTTCCCTTTGGCAGCAGATGGGAACAGATGCAGAGACCCACAGCCAGACATTATGCAGAGAGTCTAAATTGGAGGTCTCCATCAGATCCCTCCCTCCCCTCAGAGCTCAGGAACCCTGCAGAAGAGGATGTGGAGAGAGAGTAAGAGCCAGAGGGGATGGAGGAAACCAGGAGGACAAGGCCTCTGAATCAGCTGAGCAAGGACCATAAGAACTCCCAGACTGAAGCAGTAAGCACAGGGCCTCCTCGGT